>NW_004797421.1:913897-917658 GCF_000002075.1 Aplysia californica
TGGATGGATGGATGGATGGATGGATGGATGGTTGGATGGATGGATGAATGGATGGATGGATGGATGGATGGATGGATGGATGAAAAGATACAAAGTTGAAAGATGAGGGTTTGAAATGGCAAATGGAAAAGCCAGTAAGCGACTAGTAGTAGTAGGCTCGCACAAAACATGAGGACATTGCGTCAAGATAAAAACACGTCAGAAAGAGCTGTAATAGCAATAATAATATTATGATGGGTATGAGAGTATGAGTATGAGTATTTTAATGATCACTTCATGATTGACAGTGAAAGTTTAACGCCTCCATCGATACAATTTAGATCATTATGGAGGCAACCTATTTCAACTCTGCTCGTCAGGTCCAGCCTAGACGGAGTGGGATAACAGCATCCCACAAGAAAGACGAAACTTCTCAATAAAATGAACGCCCCAAAGCGGGAACAAAAGTAATGCCTTCTGTAGCCGACAATGAATATAATATATCCCCTACAATAGCCCCAATACCGCCAGTCATTTCACTGTTTTTACAATAATCAAAGTGATGTACAAATGGTTATGTAAAAACTATTTAAACATCCCCGTGAATGTGTGAAATGAACCTTGATTTTCTTTATTTGTCCTGGTCCTTTGTCCCTCGTTCCTTCCTTCTACAGCATGTGTTGTCTTTTCGCCGTCTGGTCACACATTGTTTCATGCTCGAGGCAAGGCGTTTGACCTCGGCGCGGAATTTCATATTCAACAGTCCGTAGATGATAGGATTAGACACCGAGTTTATGAAATAAGATCTGAGGAATGTATTGTAGAACACCAAGGCGGCTCCCTCCAGGTCGTAGTCAAAACCTTTCTTGATCATCTTCGCTACTTGGAGGCAAAGATGAGGGAGGAAGCTCAGGATGAACACTAAAGTTACCAAAAACGCGATTACGGTGGTTTTGCTACGAACTTTTCTCTTTTTCTTTTTGCTAAATGAATGAGATGGTGTTATGTTTGAGCTGATGACTGAAACAGATCTGTCCAACAATCCAGTTTTTGTTTCGATAGGGGAAGGTGCTGACTGTGTCATTTGGTTCCTGTCAGACATCTGTTTCGTATCCTGTAGGCACATTTCATTAGGTCGAGAGGGTGAGTCCTCTTTCTTTTGTCTCGCTTCTTCTGCGTCTTTTTCTTTCTCTTTTTCTTCCTCCTCGCAAACTACATTGAAGAACGCGAATCTTGATTCTGACGTTGAAAACGCCACCGGGGCAAATCCTTCCATTTTGGGAGAATCAAGATCAATAACGGCGTTGGGCAAATTTGGTGCCTGCTCAGCCAGAACCAGATCCGGGTCTTCTTCCGGAAATGACGTCGCTGACGCATTAGTTCGTATTGTTTCCGTTGACGTTTTCCTCACTACTGGAAAGCCGTCCTGAATTTCTTTGTACGTGACGTCATCACAGAACGACAGCTTTTTTTTTGTTTTCAGCATTTTGTCAGCGTCTTTCAGGCTGCTGCGTAAGGAGGCGTGTGGGGGCGATTCCTCTGGCGAGTCAGTGGTTTCAGCAGGGAGATCTGAAATGACGGTCCTACGCGTCGTGGAAAGACAAACAGGCTCGGTGGACGGACATTCCCCACTCGTAGAGCCTGGAGTTATTTCCTGAGGGCGTGAAGCCTCAATGGTGCTGTCTGAGACTACAACGTCCACATCCTTTTTCGTGGCATTTCGTAGTTCCTCGGTTGAAATTGCTGTAGAGGGCGAAAATGTGGCGGCGTGGGGAGGTTCGGCACTTGAACTAGAATCATCCGTTTGGGAGTTTAAGTACGAAGGCAAGTTGAAATCTGAATTCCTTTTCATGTATCTGAAAAGGATAGAAATAGAAACAAATAGAAATTTGTTGGCATTTTATCATTTTTCTTCTTCTTTTTTTTTTTTTTTGTTGAACGGGGATGGGGGTATTTGTCTGCGCTTCAATTAGAGCTCTAATGGGGTGCCGGCGAGCCGAGTTCAACCTGGAGACACCATTTTTATACTTTGGGTTATTCCGTGGGTGTTCATGCTTTCCCACATGCTTACAGCGATGTCCTAGTAGAGGAAACATCGGCGGCACGGGCCTTGAAAAGAGGCCTACATAATATACATGTGCATGACAAGGTATTACTGTGCTGAGAACGAGGAAATACAACCTACTCCCATTTAAAATCAGTGAAAGTGAGACACTGCTGTTGGACTCTTCTTGCCCCGATAGAGTTAGCACAGTTGAAACTATCTAAGACAGCCGCCCATTCTCGAAGAGAAAAATGGTTGTCTTAGACAAATGGACGTCTTACACAGTGGCATTACAATGTAAAAGAACACAAGGAACGGGAGGATGGCCGTATGTTCAGGAAACGGTCTTATACAGGTGGCCGTTAGAACATGTTCGACTGCACTGATGCCTTAGTATGGGACTTTGTGCAGACCGACAGCTCTTCTTCAGTCTTTGGTACTACTGTTAATTAAAAAAGTGACGTGACCTGTGTATAATGAGCAGTAGTAGGAGCAAAGATTGTACTTACAGAAATTTTGTATGATTAAGAAAAGAAATAAATCACTTTTACAAGCATCAATCGCGACATCTGCCAAAATGAGTGTCGATATTTTAAAGGACAGGTAGGGATTGAACCAGCTTGTAATGTATTAGTGTTATCTTTTTATACGCGTACCTGTTGTGTCGTTTGGTCTCCCACAATACACAGCAGTACAGTGAGATCAAGGTAGTCGTCAACACAATAAAGGCCAGGAACAAAATGCCGTTGTATACGAGTGGATAAATCGTGTCCTTTACTGAATCCGGCGTGGAGCAGTCAGAACCGGGAATTCCTGGAATGCCAGAGTCGGTTGTGCGCAGCCCGTACATGATCAGAGCCGGCCAGGCGAAGAACAGGGCCAGGCCCAGGATGGGGATGAGCAGTCTTTTCACGTGGTGCACCCGCAACTGCCTCTTGAAGGGTTTGCAGATTTTCTGGTATCTGTCCACGGCGATTGCCAACAGCGTCATGATTGAACCCATAGCGCAGAACGAATTGATGAATCTGAAAATGTAGAGAAGTTTTGAGTAAAGAGAAAAATTAAATAATTATTGTTGGAGAATATTGAAGGAAGCTTTAGTAAGAGCTGTACGGTACACAACATAATAAGGTCAAATAAGTGCCGCAGATTAGAGGTGTTACAATAAAGTAACATACACCAAAAAAAAAAGAAGGAGGAACGATCAGGACGATAGAAGTTTAATGGGAAAGAAAGCCCAAACCACACCACAGCACTCGCCTTAACCACCCGTATTGAAGGATTAAGGTCTTTCGCCAGAAACGTACGTGTCAAACTCAAACTGCTTTATTGTAGTCATCATCATCGTCATTGCCTTTTTCACCCTGCATCAGGGTATAGGCCACGGACAATCACATTCCATCTTTCTCTATTCTGGGCTAGCCTCTCGCCTCTTGATCTTATTCCATTTCTTGTAGTGCTAACGAAAATAACATGGCACAGTATTCTGGGGGTTGGTACTTCCACTTTGGCAGGAACTCTTTCAGTGTCAAGAAAGAAGATACAGGAGTAATGGCTGGAGAAAACCAAGGAAATGTCGACCCCCCCCCCCCACCCCCAACACTTTTCGATATAGGGGCATCTACTGAGCAACGTTAGCTTTTTTCGTTTTTTGTAATGTGGTTAGTTGGCGGGTGCTCTGATGTGGTTTGCTCCTTCTTTCCTATCAAACATCTATCATCCTTATCTCTCCTTTTTT
>NW_004797421.1:920258-922341 GCF_000002075.1 Aplysia californica
GGGGGGAGACTGTGTGTGTGTCTGTGTATGTGCAAGTGCGCGTGTGTATATGTTTGTATGTGAGTGCGTGTGTGTATTTTACTATGTGTTTGCTCATGAATGTTAGTGTGGTGTGCAACGATAATTGAAGCAACGGACAATAGGTCTAAGGATAATAAAAGGAGACAGACAGACAGACAGACAGACAGACAGACAGACAGACAGACAGACAGACAGACAGACAGACAGACAGACAGACAGACAGATAAAGGGGTAGATGGATGGATGGATGGATGGATGGATGGATGGATGGATGGATGGATGGATGGATGGATGGATGGATGGATGGATGGATGGATGGATGAACGAGTGGACGGATGGATGAACGAGTGGATGGATGGATGGATGGGTAGCGAGGTGGCTAAGTAGATAGTTATGACGATAGATAGCTGGGTAGCTAGGTCGGTAGATATGCAGATCTAAATATAGGTAGAACAATCGATAGATATAACAATAAGAGTTTTGATTTATTTGTTTGCCTAAAGAGAATCACATCGACCCAGTAATGGTCATTTAGTGCTGGGAAAAGGTAAGACGTAGGCAGACAGGCAGAAGCAACAAAGGGAAAGTAAAGAAGTAGGACCTACCAGTGGCGTGAAATTTCCACCCGCAGGGAATTAAAAAAAACAATTTAAAAAAACCTCAGCTTTATTAAGTGCAAGACCTAAGAAGGAGATTTCTCGTTAACAGACGAGAGTATATATAATATGAAATTAAATGGATTGTCGCAATATTTCTTTGAATCAAAGCATGGAATATATACGCACCTCATTATTTTGCACGCCGGTTCTGAGTCAAATACATAGAAATATCTCATGTCGGCGATTTCATTGGGCATAGCGATGGTGCAGCTGAGAAGGTCAAAGACAGCGAGGAAGACTATCAAGTAATTTTGTGTTCCGGGTTGGAGTCTCCGGCAGAACACGTAGCACACGAGGGAATTCCCCACAATTCCAATAACCATGAGAATTCCAAAAAAGGCCATGGCTGGAATGAGAGTACGTGCGATGTCATCATTGACCGCTTGGAGGTCCGAGAAAGAAGGCGTCCTATTAAAATCTGGGGTAGACATCTCAAGGCTGCTCGAGTTTGTAACGGCCATGTCTGACAGTTGTTGATAAGGCTGCAGATGATGTTGCCAAAGGTGTTGGTACGGTGGTAACAACGATAATTGTCGCTGCTGCAGTTGCCCCTGGTATTGTTACTGAAGAAACTTTACAATCGTTGGTTTAAAAAAAATTCAAGTGTCACATTATTAGGCCTGGGATTAAACCGTTGCACAGAAAGAAATCCACCTAACTTTACACAAACTTGAAGGGATCTTGTCCCGTAATTCCATCTGGCAAGCACAACAATTTACCATAGGCTACGCCGAGGAGCATTTCCCTTTGGTATGTGTCTTGGATAATGATACTGGACTCCTCGGAGAAATGATAATATACGCGATATGGAGCAGCCTATAGTGCAGCTACAGCATAAAGGAGGCCTATATCATTTTGCAATCTATAAGTATCCACTCGGGCAAAATGCTCTCAGCACTTCACAATATTATTCCCTGGGATGCCTGGCCTTTTTTCTGAATAGCTGCTGGATTTTTTTATTTTTTTAAAATGGACTTCTGTAAATAGAAGTTAATTTTTTTTCGAAATAGGCCTAGATTCCAGTTAATAGCTGTTGATGTTTCTTTTTCGAAATAGACTTCAGTGAGTAGCCGCTGGATTCAGTCACAACATTCAAGGGCTAAGCCATGGTTTTCAATCACAACATTCATTTGCTAAGCTGCGATGATTTATTATTCTGTCGTTTTCTTGAAACATAACCATGTTTCTTCCGATGACGAGACAGGGAAAGCGTCGCTCTACTCGTGTCTAGATTCTCTGTTCAGCTCAGCCTTGTATCCTCTGAAGAGAGAAGAAAATGTAGTGTTAAACTGACGTCTATTAACAATAACCAAGAAAAATGTGTCATTTGTGACTAATGAATGTACAGAAAATAAAGAAAAGAGGGAAGGTGGAGAAAGACAGAGAGAGAGAGAGAGAGAGAT
>NW_004797421.1:922630-924589 GCF_000002075.1 Aplysia californica
ACAGAGAGACAGACAGACAGACAGACAGACAGACAGACAGACAGACAGACAGACAGACAGACAGACAGACAGACAGACAGACAGAGAAAGAGTGAGAGATAGAGTTAAAATTGTGTTGGATATAAGGGTATACTCGTTTACCCTGATCTTGAACACGTTAACGTACCGTATTGTTGTATAATATACGACCAAGAAATAAAGGGACAACACTAAGCTCAGTTTGACAGTTACATTTTCTGTTTCTTTTCAATTCTATTTTTCGTTTTCTTTGTTTTTAAAATTTTCCTCGGTTGATATTTATTTTCACAAGGAATTCAAAATTGTTTCGTACTGGCTACCGCGTCAGATCTATTCAAAGATGAGCAACGGGTGTGGTTGAAGGGCGCTCTAAAGTGATTTGCTCCTTCTTTCCTTTTAAACATCGATCACGCTGATCTTTTCTTTTTTTTCTTTTTTTCTTTTGTATGTTACACTCTATTAAAGTAACATATCTTATACTCGACACTTATATAACCTTTTTGTGTTGCAAATACCGTAAAATTCTGACAAAAACTAAAACTAACAAAATGATGAGCAGCAGCGATAACCAAAGACTAAGATATAGACAAACAGATGTAATATAGTAAGGCAAACATAACAGAGAAAAACATAATATTAAAAAAAAACCCCACGCAATCAGTTTCGTCGTAAAACCACCCCCAAGACGTCAAAATTGCTTTAACCACTAATCTATTTATAGAACAAAAACAGAAATTGCGTATCGAGAAGAGAAAAATGTCCTCTCTGACGTTGATCACAGATTGTCAGAAGGTGACAATCCATGTTTGCACCCCTAGGCCGAACGAACAACACATGCCGGCATAGCTGGTGACGTCTACATTAGTGTATACTTTATTGTCTTACTCTTCTCCCACGCAAACCTGTGCTGGGTCAGCGGGGTCACACAGACCGTCACAGACCCACCCCGCCCTTGGCCCAGCTTGTTGTGTTTTGGTCGTTGAACCGTAGCAATTGTCGTACACAAGATCTGAGCGTACCTCGACTAGGGCAGGAGGTTGAAAGGCGCCAATGAGAGGATCGATAGGATCTACTTTTTGTCTTTCCTCCTGTTGTTTCTGTCCATCTGTTTTGCTTTGTTTTTTGGGGGTTTTCAGCACTAAATGAACGTAATTGTGTCCATGTGCCCCTCTGTGCTCAACCAAGCGGGTAGTTGGAGGGCGTCACTTGTAGATATCCTACTTCTTTTCTTTCTTTTTGTCTGTCTTACTTTCCCCCAGAACGAAATGACGTAATGAATGTGCATTGCTGTACTCAAACAAGCTGTTAGATAGAGGGCACATTTAGTAGGCCCTACTTCTTTATTTTTTCTTCTGTTGCTTCTGTCATTATGTTTTAATTTTTCTCTCTAGTAAATGGCTGTTATTGTGTTGAAGCGCTTCTCTTTACTCAAACAAAATAAACCAAACTGGGTAGGGAAAAGATGAAAAGTGCTGTCACTAGTTCTTGACCGCCACATCGGACGTTTTTAAGAGATGGACTGCAGCCTACAGTATACAGGTATTTTGATTAATAAATGTGTTTATTTGCAAAGACTATTCAACAGAATCACTGATACGTGGTTCATAAACACAAAAAGAAGAACAAGTTAAAGGACAAAGAGGCTACAACAGCACTAAAACCTTGAAAGCCGATGTTTCTAAAAATAAATTGTTTGTGCTCCGACTTTACAAAGATTTGCAAAGCAAATAGAAGGTCTGTAAGTCTGTATCAGATGGTGCGGACATGTGGGTAAAGTTGTGCACACTTCTCTTCTCAAACACGACGGTTGCTGCGTTTTGGGCATTGTATCATGACATAATATGATATGGTTTATAAGATAATTTAAATTCCATATCGACACAGCAAGGCCCTCTGAGGAGAGGGGCAGGCGCTGGGGTGGAGCGGGGGTAGGGGGGGGGG
>NW_004797421.1:926735-927735 GCF_000002075.1 Aplysia californica
CCCCCCCCCCCCCACAAATCAAACTAAAAAACTAGTCATACAGCTCTTGTAATCTGTTTCGATGGGAGGGGGGGGGGTGTAACATGTACTAGTAATAGTAAGTATGAAGAGAGACAGATAAGGCCTATACTAGTACCAGAAGACAGACCGACGAAAACACTAGACCTATCTAGATCTAATAACACCGTACTTCCAAAGGGTTTGCAACAAAACTGGCTCAATTAAAGTTGAGACCACAAAAAATCTAATTAGCGGAATGAGAGAAGACAAGAAAACCATCAGATCAAGTCAATGAAGTTGTTTAAAATACAAAAAATCTAATCAAGTTCTCACCTTATGAACTCAGGCTATTGTTCAATTCAGATGTGTAGGCGAAATCACCATGAGTATCACAGACAGTCCTTCTCCTTTCCAAGTGTCTCGATTTTTAAATCAACTACAACAGTGGTATATATGCTTGAAATCGTCAGGATAACCAAAACAAAACGAAAGTAATTTTCATGAAAACAGTTGTTGGCTTGACCACGCGCTGCCTACTTCGTGGAGTTTAAAAACATTTTTTTAGTTGTTTGTTTTCTGTGTCTTGGGAGTTGTTTTTGGGTTTTTTTACGTTTTGATCCCGAAAGTAGGCCCTAAATCCTCGAATTTCCAGCCTAAAACCAAGAGGAAATGCTGTCTATCCCTGTCTGTGATGTTTGATGCTCGGGCGACTATGCCCGTCTACTCCCCCCTCCTCTTTAACACAGCAATAACAACACATGTAAGCGAGAAGTGGAGGAAGTGCGGTCGCTCTCGCTGACGGAAAACCATTAACGGCGGTAAAAATGAAATACATGAGATTAAGAGCCGGATCTGTGAGACTGTGAGAGGTGTTGGTGTCGGGGCGGGGGGAAGGGAAAAGGTTGTTATTCGATATGCGCGAATCTTGCTTGTTGTATCGAGGGAGGAAGCCCTATAACGATAACGTCGATATCTGTTACTCGGATTTAAAAGGGAAATG
>NW_004797421.1:931328-933375 GCF_000002075.1 Aplysia californica
TTGCCAGAAGGCTTGCAGGGTCACACTCTGTCAATGTCCGCCTGAGGCAGCAACATCACGCCACAGGATCAGTCCAAGAACGCCCACGTGCAGGTCGACCTAAGAAGACCATTCAGAGTGTTTGCAAATGGTCCTTAACTTTTTGTTGAAGTCCGTAGATCAAGAAACTTAGAACTAAAGTGTAAAGTCCTTGCAGTAGATACATATTCAATGTTATTCTGACGCATGCTCTAAGGTCATATTATGAATACTTATACAAGATGGTTAAAATGGAAGAATTTTGATGAATGATGGTAATAGAGTGGGTGCCGCATTCAACGAGGTTGCCGGGACCGGCTTGCTATCCTCGTTGGAACCGACCTCTCGTTGAACGTGACTGATGCTAAAGTAAAGAAATGAGACCAGTTATTATAATGTGTTATACGATGTACCACTGCCAGTAATTAAAACAGTTGTTCCCCCTGATGACGAAAATATCAAACAGCATCAGTGTGCGCGTGTTTGAGCTGTGTTCTGACCGTCATTTCTGCATTAAAAATGGGTTTTTTCCGGAACACTACTCGTGTGGAAACATACCCTCTCACATCTAGTTAGGCCTAGATCAAAATAAAGTGAAGAGGGGAGCCTGGATTTTCCGATCACGGCAAGAAAAGAAAATGGAAGAAAAAAAAATGAAGGTCTCGATCATATTACGAGGCACACTAGATCTAGAAATTCAATGTGTTAGGAATCAAAGACGGGCCTTGTGCTTCGCGAGACGGAGAGAAAGGAGAAATATTCTTCGCTTTTGGGGCAACTAATTGCTTTTTTTTGTTTTGTTATCGTGACCTCGTTGAAAGCGACTTCGGTCTGTTTGCAACCTCGTTGGAGCCGAAGTACATTTACAAAGAGATATAGAGGGGGGAAAATCGGGGAACAAGGATTGCCTCGTCAGAGCCGACTTCTCGTTGAATGTGACCTCGTTGAATGCGGCACACACTGTAATTACCTTCCGTATCTTTCTTTGTTACAGATCAGAAGCCTAGGTCATTTACTTTTGAATGATGTTTTTATTTGAGGGAACTAGGGATGTTTGTTGTCTAAAAAGCTGGAATTAATTTTTTTTTTTTTTAGTGCAGGCTGTTATGAACAATTCAGCGAAGTAGGGGAATGTAGATGTTAAAATTTTAGATGCTTTTCTACATGTATTACATGTAGTCGATTTAATTTTTCTTTATCTTGTTGTCTTGTGGCCCTGGTCCATGTTAAACAAAAACTGATCATACTTCCTATAGCTGAATGATAGAATGGACATCAATGTTTTATCAACTTTAAAATACATGAGCTTCCTTAGAAAAAATAGTCTTTTGCTCATTTTTTTAATGCAGGAAAGAAGTGTGGACACGCCAGTTGAGTTTGTTTTATATTGTAACACCCAAATACTTATCATCTGTTTTTCGATGTTTTCACATTTAATTTCAAGTGGCTGCAAGGGCAGTTTTTTCAATAATCAACAACAAGTTCTTTGGTGTTTTTTTTTAACATTTAAGTTAACAGGAGCTTATGATTTTCACACCATTCAGAAAAGTTAAGTACAAAATTCCGGTACGCGGTTTCATCATTATGGTCAGCATGAATTAGCCCAATCATGGTTGAATCATCCACAAATTGTATTAACTTGAGGTTACTGTTGTTGTTTGGGGTTTTTTTCTTTTGGCAATCGTTCGTGTATAGTGTATAAAACGGGTGACAAAACACATCCTTGAAAGGTCTCTGTATTTGTTGTGATGTTCGATGAGGAATGTTTTAATTTTACATACTGGGTTCGGTTGGTAAGAAAATTGCCTATCCATGATATTAAATTGACGTTGACACCTATGTTTTCTAAATTTCTTTGAAAGAAAAGCAGGCTGGATAGTATTAAATTAAAGGCTTACGTAAATCAACAAACAGGATCCAACAGTGGGTTTTTGGCTTGCCTAAGTGTCTATAATATATGTTTCAGAGTGTGTGTGTATATATGTATGTTTCTCTGTGTGTTTCTCTCTCTCTCTCTCTCTCTCTCTCT
>NW_004797421.1:933782-934765 GCF_000002075.1 Aplysia californica
GTGTATATATATAATCTCCCACCCCAGAGTGATGTGAAAAAATCTAAATGTAGAATATAATTGCAAACCTCCAATTCTTCAATTATTGTCCGAAACTGGCGCAGATTGACAATTCCAGCGAAGCTGTATCGGTGAACGCGATTTACCACTAGCTTAGACCCAACTCCTCCTCCCTCCCTCAATCCCCCCCTCCTGTTCTTACTCCTCCCTTGGGAACCCCTCCTCACGCCCACTCTGTCCCTTCGTCTTCTCCTGTTTAGCTGTTCGAGTTGATGGATGCTGCTTCATGGACCTTATCTGCTATCAAACATTCTGATTCTTGTATATTCTCCACGCCTGAATTGTAGCACAAGGGGGTAACACTCTGTTCAAATCAGAAGGGTGGCTAAGAAAACACTAATATGTCTAGCAATAGCCTACTCTCTGGTTTGAACTTAGTGGCTGACACAGTACTGCGCATTAAAAAAAATGAAATGCGTAACTAATTGCTTTTGAATTAAAAGTAATTTTAGATTTTTTTTTCAACTTCTGCCCATTCCTCCGAATAGAATTGGAAAGGGGAAGGGCTGGGGAGGGGGCGACAGTTCAGCAGGCATCACATTGAACCACTATGTAATAACCCATCGAGTTCATAAAAATTTGATTTTATTTGTTTCTTTTGGTGGAGTTTTTAAATTTTAAGGCTCCTCGCCCACTTGGTGGGCCCTTATGGGAGATGGAGATGGTCGGGCCCTTAATAACTTCTATGTAATCTTCTAATGTTATTTATCATACCAAACTTATAATATAACCTAGTTGTGGTGCAATGCTGTAAAACTCTTACTAAACTGTACTTGTCGTGCAATGGCATAACATATTTTGTTAATTGATTATTGCACCCATTTGATTTGATTTAATAGATAGATAGATAGATAGATAGATAGATAGATAGATAGATAGATAGATAGATAGATAGATAGATAGATAGATAGATAGATAGATAA
>NW_004797421.1:935465-937473 GCF_000002075.1 Aplysia californica
CCAAAAAAAAAACAACAACACAAAAACAGCATACAAAAAACTAAAGTAAAGAATTACCTAATTAGTTATTTGCCAGTAAGTAGTAATCATATTGTATAATGATAAATTGAAACATTAAGGCTCCCATTCACAAAAGAGTTTCCATACAACAAGGCTGTAGTAGGTCCACTCTAGACAAGAAACGTAACCCTCACACTCAGATAGACTGGTTAGACAGCTTTCTATGAGAACTTCCAGCCACCCCCCCCCCTTTCCCCACCCTCATCTTTTTTTTCCCTCCCTCAGTTTCCTTCTTTTCGGTTTAGTCTAGTTCAGATCAGTTTTTGTTCCTTTTCTTCAAGACTCATTTCCTTTATTCTTTATAACTAAACAAAAACTCGTCAACACAATATCTGCCATTTAACATAAAAGCACCAACTCCCCACAAAACCAGAAAATGACACCCCTCACTCTTTTCCTCTTTTTTTCTTTAAAATAAAACAAAATTTGAACAAACAAAACAATAAAATCATATTATATTATACACAAATTTATAGTTCTTAATATAAAGAAGAAAAAGACACCACGACATGTATTATGAGTGGAATGTTTCATCGTTTATTCTTAGAATTTAGTAAAACAATGTATAGCCAATGTATAATTACAAATTTTTGTTTGCAGAGGACAAGCATCAGCATCAAAATTGAAAGTACAGACAGCATTCAAGCTTTTAAGTAAAAATTAGCATGGCTTGTGACAGGCACACACATGATGCACACACACTTGAAGCAGACCATTTAGTGACTTTGTTTCTGCCTAGAGAAAGACAAGGTAAGTGAAGAGCATCATCATTACATTTGATGCTACTGGCACATACATTATCATAATCACATATTATATATATACAAAGCTTTGGATCTCGGTGTGCCTCTCTCTCTCCACCAATACCCCTTTTCCCCACCCCATCTCAAATCCTCTGTTCATCATCATCTCCTAAAAGAAAAAGTTCTCTACTTCTAATTATTATTTAATACAAACTTTGCTTGGCATACTGAGAAGCTTTCTGAATCTTTGACGCTCCTTGGGGGCAAAAATGTACACGAAGTATAGTAATAGTATAATTTTTATTATGGAAACTACAAGGGCAAAAGGTCGGAGTCACAGTGAAAAAATTAAGGACAACCGCCTTTCTCTTCAGGGATCTAATAAACTTAATCCGTTCTGTCTCTGTAAGGATATCTTAATTACTGTGTGTTATCAGTGTATGACTTCTGCCCTTTTTGACAAATATTATTTGGATGGACAAAACGGAATTTGCCAAATGACAGATCAAGACAGAAAAGGACCAAACTGGGAAAATATGAATAGTATTTTTTCCTGAAAGTCTAAGTAAACTTTGCAAATAAAAAATCCTTACAAAGGTTTGCCAGAACTTTAAATGTGCCATGATATTACACGGACACGTGAGCACACATAAGTTGTAGTAATAACATGTACATTCTTATTGACACAATTTATACACTTTGCAAGACAGGATATCCTCACAGGCCAGGACCATCCTGGGCAGTGAGGGATAGAACTTAAAACACTACCAGAAAGACAGAGACATTCAATCCAAATACAATATCTTCCAAATATGTTACAGAAATCATTAAATTTGCTTCTTACTTTAACAATGTCCACTTGTGAGGAAATGACAACTACACACACATGTAAGTAGTTATCAAGAACACACTATTACCTCACAAATTATTATACAAATACACACTTATCAAGAATGTGTTATTCACTACACATACATGTCCAAACATCATATAAAGAACTAACAAAATGGGGGGGTCCATTAACGTATGGGAAATCCTGGCAGGCATGGTCGGACTATACATGTACTAGATCTATGTACAATCTTAGTAACAAAACCATGCCGGTCCTCGTGAGACAAAGCGGAACATGGTAATGGGGGACCACAGTACCAAAATTGGGTTTTAAAAGGATAAAAATAATGTAGGCGTGCGTATACAGGGGAAAG
>NW_004797421.1:937573-959268 GCF_000002075.1 Aplysia californica
TGCGGGGCGGGAGTTATGTGATGTGACATAATAATAATAATAATCTTACTCACGAAAATATACGGCTCAAATTATTTGACAGCTCTCTCCCCTCTCCCATCCACCCCCCCCAAAGGCTTAAAAGAATTTTATTTAAAATAAATCCACATAAACGGCTGTCGTCCCATGTTCGGTATTCTTATATTACTACCGGTAATTAAAATGAGAAATAATCTCTGACCCAGTCAAGGTGTTGCCCATCCACTGCACCAAGTAACCCTCCACCATAGACTTGTACATGTGCCCCTAGACCATGCACTGTCATGGCTGCCGCTCTTCGCTACCAATGAAAACTTCACTGCGACACACACACACTCTGGGTCAAGCTTTTATGCTCAACTTTAAGGGCAAAAACACCAGTCTCGATATAGTCAGCTGCACGCGGCACCTTTCCCCATTGCCTCTTCATTTGGCTCAAATGACGCTCTCCAAACCATGCAAGATTTATGACATCACAGTCCCCCCTCTTACATAACCTACTAGTACCAGTATTGACTGGGGCATTAAACCTATACCATTTTCAAAAATGTCACAGTGCATGGTCTAGGATATTATTACAATACAAGCCTATGCCCTCCACAGACACCATCTAGTACTCTCCCTTTGATTGTCTTTGTATTGGAGAATCACACTGTATGTCCCACAAGTTTTTAATATCCATATTAATACAAATTTAAACAATTTATGAGGTAGACGGCTTCAGTTTCGCCTATCAAGGCCAATTTGGACTAAGTGGGGTACAGGATCCCACTAAAAATACATGTACTGTGTACTCGATTCATTATGGTTCCTTACATAGAAATCAAAACTCATGTCTTCTGTACCAAACAGTGAAGAGCAAGACCATATCATATGCCAGTAAGACACTATGTACATATATTCAAATGCTATTGTCTTCTTTTCGCCATTGTTTTCTTCCTGCTGTATTTCAATATCATTTTTGTCCTAGGTACATGTACTTGGTAACATTACTTTATCATATTGATATCTTTATTGACAATTGTCACTGTTTTATCTAATTCACGATTTGTTATATATTATTAGATATTTGGTCTTCCTATTTAGCATCTTAAGTGTGAAGCCTGATGATTCTGTTAAAGTAAATTTCACCCATCCCCCCCACCCTTCCAAATCTATAAATTGAAAGCTTAAGTAGTCTCACTGAACATGGAGTACCTTAATGATTAATGTACGGTTTAGGGTTCTTGGTCAAGTTCCAAATAGACAGTTAAAGTGCTGTCAGTTCTTTCTCAACATCCGCAGACGGAGTCACATCTTCAGAAGATTTATCAGGTACTTTCCTTCAATACTGAACCCATGTTCCAGGTCTCCTCTCCTGAATACTTCCCTGTAGTGTCATTGTAAACAGACATAACACATCACCTCACCACACCCTCTTTTAACATGGAAGCTCTCTTACAATGGCCTCTCCTAAATAAATCTTTCCCATAAAACACATCTTTAACACTTGTTTAAGTTTATGATTTTGGCTTTGTATCTACAACAATAAAACATTTTTTAATGCTTCAGAAACTAAAATCAAATTATATTGTGCAAATAATACTTTTTATACAAAAACAAAGCAACACAAAACGTTTGGATTTTCAAAATGAACACTATCTAGTCAGGCAGGACAATTCCACTTGATGAGAATTTCTTTCAGTTCTGGTTGTCAATAGGAACCTCTTTGGCAGGTGTGGGCCACACCTGGCCCATGAGCAGTTTCAACCAGGCCCACAAGTCAATTCAGTAATCAAAGGTGAATTGCCCATGCCTTCTCTACCTAAAGGCTATACTGTCTTTTGTTTTAGAAAGTGTTTTACGGCACTTGCAACACAATAAGGTCATATAAGTCCCAAAGATTGAAGGTGTTACAAGAGAGTAACAAACACACAAAAAAAAAGAAGTGGAGATAAAGACGATAGATGTTTGATAGGAAAAGGAAAGTTAAGTAGCAAACCACACCAGAACACCCGCCAACCACCCAACCATACCGTCTAGCTAGCAAAAACTACAGTGACTAGACTAGATAGAAGGAAGAAATGAGGAAAGAAGATATCACAAAATTATATCCAAATTAACTTACACTTAACATATTAAAAAAGCCATTACGTCATCCAACAGATCTATTTACCATAAACCTGCACCATCAACAATTATTGTGAAGATCTTTTCAGAGAACAAAATCCTAGACTGCAAATGGAAAATATAGAAAGTGTCACAGCATGGTGGAATTAGGCACTCATCAGTTTTCTGGCAGACATAACATTAATTGTATAATCATAAAGACTGAACATTTGCCTTGCTTTTGGTGAAAAAAATAGCCATCTTTCTTGAACAGTGGTCGAGATATTTACCATTGAAGGAGGTGGAGGTCACCTGGAGTCAGAAGTAAAATAAGCCCGAAAATGGTCGCCAAAGTTTGGTGACTGTCAAAGCTTGAATGTTCTTGGAAACTGAAAATTAAAATTTTTTGTGCCTGTGATCAATGTTTTTCAGTAAAATCCATACAGAAATTTTATTCTAAATGGACATGAAAGGTTTTGTGCCAAAACAAAAAAAGAGAAATCTGATAACAATTGCTCAACAGATGTAGAAGTGAAGATTTCTTTGATTTCATTATTTTCGACGAGCCTGATTTCACTGCGCTGCAATACATATATAAACACTTTAGAAAAAGCAATACCCTGCAAACTTACATGTGTACCCCACCCTAAAAAAAAAAAAAATTAAAATTAAAAAAACAAACAGATAAAATCCAACATAAGATATTTCCAAAAACACAGGCACAAACAGTAGATACCTGAGCAAAAATCTGGAGGACAAAAAATTACAAAATACACCTTCAGCTGAAAATGGAGACAAAGGGACAAACAAAAAACTCCTTTTTTTCCCACTGATATTCAAGTAGTGAAGGTTAACTCAGATACACTTCACACCCACACCCCCCCCACACCCCCCCCCACACACACACACACACACACTTAGATGCACACTATGTATCATCAGTTTTATGGAGTACAAGATCTGAAACAGAGATTTGGTGACCAAACTTTTTTCATTTCAGGTTTTTCTCCTCTGTTATTTTTTTACACAGTCCAATGTATTCTGACCATCTATTTCAAACATCCCCTTGTCCATTAAAACATCTCCTTTTGATCTTCTGCAGCCTGTATTTGAACAACCTTCCATCCCACTCATTTCTTTGATTTTTAGAATGCATATATAATATTTGCAATCTTTGATTTGGTTCTTCTTTATTTCCCGACACTGATTCTTTTTTTAAATCAATGTTTCTTTTCCTTCCTTGGACTTATTTTTTGGGGTGTAACTTTCCTATTTAAAGCATCGTACATTACTTAGATTGTTAGCTTTGCTTTATATAGATCTTCATTTCTATATATATTTAAAAAGCAATATTAAATTGTAAGTAAAAACAGCACTCAACCTCCCACCCCTAAAAAAATTTTTTAATGTAAATCTGAGCACAAACTAATAAAACATATTCTTGGAGTTTTGAGCGTTGAATCAATCAGAATCACTCCACTACTACTAGTAAAAAATAAATAAATAAATGAATGATTTCAAAAGTACAGAACTTGTCCTAGTTAGGACACTGGATTGAAAAGGAAATAAAACCCCTCTCACAAATGATTTTTAAAAATGAGGTCCTGCTTGATTTTGAAATTCAGAACACACTGCAAATCCAGAACCCCCCTCCCCTCACCCCCCAAAAAGAACATTTCCAATAAAGAGAACAATAATTATGTAACTTTATGAAATCAAACTGTGCAGTCAACTCACTCATAGGCTAAGAATATAAAAAATACCCTGCATTATTCAGTAAAACAGAGGCAACACTCAAAACTGAGGTTCATGAAAGACATTGTCATATTACAGTTACAGTATTATCCAGACTAGATGAAGGGAAAAAAAAGACTTTGAAATAGAAATCATGATTCAAATGCATATGTTTCAAATGTCAGTGATCTATAAGCAGCAATAATCTATGTTTAAAAATATCCTAACATTAATGTAAAAGGACACTCTGACAGATTGTAAATTAAAATCTTTTACGTATTCCTCAACACAATGATGTCAGATTCTACCCATATTAACAGGGTCAACCCTAGCCTAGTGGTATACAGCACCCTAGCAGACAGATGGAGACACCCAATAAAAATCTTCCCCACACAAGAATCGAATTCATGTCTTCTGCACGTAATGGCAAAGAGCATAATCACTTGACAGAAGCCGGTTCGTAAGATAACCAGCTGTGAAAAAAATCTATTAAAAAGACATAGCAGTCTGAAATTTCCATAAAACCTGTAAGTGACAATGATAAAACTGACTGAATTAACTGCAAGCTGACTCAGGTCCGCATTACAACAATGTATTCAACTTGAGTGCCTATTATTTCAGGTCGAATTCAAAGCCCTATTCGTCATAAATACGGTCCTTTAAAAAAAACAACAACCCTGCAAACACATCATCTGAAAAGTATAAATGACAAGCCTTCACTCAATTAATGCAGACTCTGCATGATACAAGACTGCAGGGTACAGTTAAACAATTACTTGTGTCATTTTTTTTTTAAAGATGGATAAAAAACACCATTTTCTAACAAAAAAGTTTATAATGTTCCAGTTCAGGCAATTTCAGTTTTCCTGGAATCAACAGTAAACTTCTTCAAAAATTGTTTTTCTGTATGTTAGCAAAAAATCTAAATAAAATTATATCGTGCTAAAACTACAAAATATAATATTAATGTCTTAATAAATGATATTGATTAGATATTTGTTAATACTAATCATAAACAACATTTTCTATGTAAAATCACTTATTTGTTTCAATTACAAAAAAAGAACAAAAAGAAACAACAACAAAAAACTGACAGGAAAAAAAAAGCACTAATTTTGATAAAAGCAACATGTGTATATACTCATGAAGAGAGAATCAATCCAGCTGAGTAGGGTGTTTTTCCCTTTTGTTTAAAAAGCTGCTAGACACAAATAGGCCACTTCAAGCTCCAGCAGTAAAAGCAAAAAAGAAGACAGGAAAGAAAGCAGAGAAGTAAATATCACACATGAACAAAGATAACCAACAACAAACTCATGAAAAGATATAAAATACAAGTACACATCAAAGCATCTCAGACAGTCAAAAGTATAAACAACCATTATGCCGAGCACAAGGACTCAATACATCAGAGCTCTGAATGAAGAAAGCGTGTGGTCATTCATAGAATATACAAAGATAGTCATTTCTCATTTACATTGAATATATAACACTGAAAGACATATTTTGTTCAAGGGCATAATTTCGCTGTCAAGCAAGAGATAGACTTGCCGAAGCAATCAGTGGGCTTTGACATATGTATGGCATACCAGTTGCCTGCTAGAAGAGGAATGGGAAACAGTCATAATGCCACAAAAGAGTGAACAAACCCCCCTCCCCCCCCCAAAAAAAAACACCCAAAAAACCCACTTTTATTTGAGGTGAAAATTTCCACTTTGATATGACATTATTCTTTGTCCAAATCCTACTGAAAACTTTTCATTTCTGACATGATTATGAAGGGGAAAGGCATTACTTTAGAACCTACCATTTTCTTAATAAAAATTAATATTCCTTGTTAGGGCCAAGTGACTCTTCTCAAAAGTTGTACAGTTAAATTTAACGATAAAATTTCCACAAATCAAATGTTCTGCCTTTTGGTCTTTTTTTGGGCAAGTGTTTTACGGCGCTTGCAACTGCAAGGTCATACTAGCGCGAGGGACACATTAAACATTTTCAGTAGGTAGGAAATTTTCAATTTTACCCGAGTAGCTGCCACAGCGTACTCTTATCGATTTTAGACCACTAAGAGAACTTTGACGTGCACAACTTGTACATGTGACCTCCGATATTTTCCGCCCTTGTCTGAGAAGGCTAGGTGTAGATCTTTCCTACCAGAAGATCAGGGGAGTGGCTGAAAGACAGCAGTAAGAAGATACCAAAGAGTAGTAGTAGAAAGGCTGCAGAAAAAGTCAGGAGCCCAGAGGTGTAGGCAAAGGAGGTGAAGGGGTGGGGGCAGAGAGTGGAGACGAAAGCAGACGACAGAACATTGCTAAAGAGCAGGAAAGGAGGTGAAAGGAGACAATCTTAGAGCAGCAACGAGAGCCCCCCTTTTCGGTCTCCATAGATTGCCTCTTATTATTCTTGTTATTTCTTGGTAATAAATATCCAACGGCCCAGTGACTTGATAAGTAGACAAAATAATAACAATATTCCATCTTTTTTCTACACGAAGACACCATCTCTATAACTTGTGCCGAGGCACTGAAAAAGCCTACACAAAGTTCTTTAGATCGTTACAGATATTATGACTGTTAACAATCTTCAGCCAATTCAGCCTTTGATAAAAAGTCTTCTAAAGACAAGGTGGTAGATCAAAAATAAGTGCTACACTTCTGGCAAAAAACCAAAATAATCTTAAACTAGCATCCATTTTATACTTTGTTTAGAAATCATCTGGGCCTGCCAGGATTATCAAAGTACATTATGTGAGGCATTGTGGTGAAATCAGGCACTCGTCAAAATAAGAAAATCAAAGAAACCGCCATTTTTCTGTGTGCCTGACCATTTTTTTCGAGTTTTCCTTTTTTGGCTCAATACCTTTTACGTCCATTTGATTAAAACAACAAAAAATGTAAATTTTCAGTTTCCAAGGAATCTCAACCATTGGAAGTCACCAAACTTTGGCAGCCATTTTCTTGGTAATTTTACTGCTGAAACCAGGTGACTCCCATCTGATTCGATTGCAAATATCTCAACTTCTTTTCAAGACAGATGGGTATTTTTTTCATCAAAAGGTAAACAAATGAATAGGCTTTAAGATGATACCAATAACTCCACCTGTGCAAATACTGATGAGTGCTTGATTCCACCACGTCTTGACATATATGCCTAAAACTATTCCAAGTGTAGTGAGTCATTGTTTCAGTCAAAGTCAAAGAGAGAGAGCATTGAGAAATTTTGTTCCCAATATTTTGCCAGCAAAAGTGTTGCAGTAAATAAGCAATAATGAGCATTTTCTTGAATGAGATTAGTCAAATTCTGGTAAATCTCCATTATTTTGTTGGGTAAAAGTATTACAACACTTTTACACAATGTGGTCATATGAAAGCAGAAGATTAAAGGTGCTACAAGAGAGTAACAAACACAAAAAAGGAGGAGGCTACAGCCCAATATGAAGTTGAGTAGATTTATGGCTGATTACATCATTGGTTCAAACATCTTAGTGGATTGTGGATATGGTCCACGATATGCACCCCCCCCCCCCCTCAAGATAACATTTGACAAAGATGACATCAGAGCAAGCAACACATTCATAATACTGCACAATCATGCTACAGGAGCGCCATCAATTCCAGTGTGGGTATTACCAGCTACAAGAGACTGGTCAGTCCTTTCCTTGAGCTGCACGTTTGAATCTACCATGTCTGGGACCTCGCTTTCTGGGTCAGGGCTTACGATAGGCTTCCCTGAATCTTCCCCCTCTCCCACATGTCCTCTCTCTCCAGCTCCACCATCCCCTGTAAATAATGAGATGCCTCCATCGCCCTTGCTAAACTTTTCGTCAGCATCACTATTCCTTTGCGCTCCTCCACTATCTTCTTCTGTCACATCGAGATGCTCAAACACATCATCCTGATCCCTTTTTTCAACCGAGGACTCCGAAGACATGAAACGAAAATCCTTTTCATCAAGGGCTGAAGCACCAGTCTGATTAGCATTCACAGTCGAAGCAATAACATGAGCTCTACTCTCCACACCACCATCCTCATTTGCACTGTCGTAAGCTTGGAGACTGATCGAGCTGGACAAACTTTTGTTGTCGCTGGCAGGGCCAAACAACTCACCGCTGGTTTCAAAATCTGCGTAGTTATTCATGCTGGAGGTGGTGGATTTGTTGACAAAACTGTCAAAGTGACGCCCAGAGGCAGTCAGGCTGTCTCCGCCGATAGACGTCCCGTCGGTGTCCAGAATGACAGCTGGTGATGGTGGCAGCTTCATCTGCTGGTTCTGTACCGACACTTGCCTGTCTAGGCTGGATCCTGATGCTGACGGAGGTCCTTCTCCATTGATGAGCAGAGGAGTTCGCTCACCATCAGATGCATCTCCCATCCTCTTACCTCGACTCAGAGTTTTATGCATGCCCCGTCCTGCAAATTATCACACAAATTTCAGACATTTCATTTGACTGTTTGATGAAAAATTGAAGTTGTTCGCCTACAGTATATTTAACCGCAAATGAAAGACATATAAACTGCATATTGTTATAATTCAAAGGAATTCAAATATTCCCAGACCTTTTGTAAAACATTTATTTTAACTACTTATCGCCAGGCAACTTACGGTTGGAACCACAGTGCCAGCAATCTGCTGTCAGCCACTTAGTCAAATTCTATACAACGACGATAATATTATACAGTAGTCTCCGCCTAAGATCCCGGTGCTCGGGAGCAAGGAAATGCGGGATCTTAGGTGAACCGGGATCTTAACCGACGAACCCAGGGGAGAATCTATGGTGACCCATGCTAAGGCTCACAATAGGTACAATGGTCTCCCTCCACTCTAAAATGAACTGACATGACCGCTTGGTGGGTTTATGATGTATGCGAGCAAAGAGTGGTTAACCTTGGTGAACTATCACAGTGTATAGTGGGATGAGGCGTGCCATTTTCACTTATCCTATCATGAGTCTCATGATCTACGCGTATCCAGTTGCCCCTCCCCCTTACCTGTCGAAAATTTATAGCTTTCCATCTCTGACCGAGTACTCCCCCCCCCCCCCAACAGCCTTTGTCGTTACACACCATTACGTTGTGAACACACCAATTAAAATTCAGTCTGTCTCACAAATTCAGGAGTAGAGACAACTTCTGCAATGATAGGGGAAGAGTTCACAGTTCGATGTGATCCCACCTGGAACGAACGTGTAGGCCCTACCCACCCAGCGAGTGATGTAAGTTTAGAGGGAGAGCTCAGGTGTGAGTGCGATGCCAGGGGAAAACAAATGCGTCGGACAGTTCATACCCCGGTGTGATCTCGTCAGGGGCAAACATTGTATCGCTTCATCCAGTTTTACAACGTGTATGTGATCAAATTCATGATAGTGGCTGATCTTTGACGAGACGGACAGTTTATTGATCTAAACTTTTCACTCTTGCTTGATTGGCTGTGCCCGCCCGGGTTTTTGTTCCGCAAATTATGATCTGAAATGCGGGATCTTAGCCGAATGTAGACCTTCAGAGTGAATCAGAGCGGGATCTTAGGGGTGACTTCTGCATAGTAAAAATTCTGTTTTCTTACAACAGCGGGATCTTAAGTGAACCGGGATCGTAAGCGGTGGGGTCTTAGGCAGAGACTACTGTATTAATTTTCAGCAAATAGCTCTCTCCCACCAGGAGTTCTGTCATTAGATGAAGAACTATCAAAATAGGTTTACCTGTTTTGATTTCATTTCCAATTTAGAGACATGTATGTCAGTCTCAGGTTTAATACCAATACTGGGCTCCAGCAAAGAGGATTAATTCATGAGTTAAGCTTTCCTAGTAAAATAAAGAACCCTTACAAAAATCACATAATATCACCAACAACATAAAGTAGATAGGCAACAACAACTTGTTATTAGCTTGTCCAGAAAGAAAACAGAAAGGCATGTCTCACCCTCGATATCAACATAAACAAAAATGGAAGCTGTTTTATATGAATGAATATTGTAATAGAAAAAATTCTCACTTAAATGAGAGTATGCCAAATCTAAATATTACCAAAATTAAAACTAAATACATTTGATGACACTCCACTATGAATTAATTGACATAAGTATCATACTTGAATGGGTAAAGAAACAGCTGAAACATAAAAGAAATCCTTGGAAAGTCGTTTGATCCAAAAGTACAATGCAACAATTTGCA
Organism: Aplysia californica; assembly: GCF_000002075.1. Classification (NCBI taxonomy): domain Eukaryota; kingdom Metazoa; phylum Mollusca; class Gastropoda; order Aplysiida; family Aplysiidae; genus Aplysia; species Aplysia californica. The sequence goes on from NW_004797421.1 coordinate 947,578, forward strand.
GTTACATAGATAAATGCACTGTGCATGTCCTCGGTAGATTCACTTAACGCTTTCATGTTTCATCTGTCTAACACTGGCTGAGAAAAATGCTCAACCTGGCTGAAATGAAACCGCCTGACACTCTCCTTGTTTCTTCTCCAAGACTTCAGTAGTCAGCTTAGTTTTGATAAAAAGAGATCACTTGACACATAGCTGCCACTCAGGAATTTCAAAAAAGGAGGAAATTCATGCGAAGGCGGACGCGCGCTCTCCGAAGGCCGGAGTAAAACCAGTGAGATCCAGAGGCAATATATACTGGAAAATCTAGCCTATGGTTTTGGAAGGGAAAACTGTCATATTTGTTAACCATAGGCAACTGAATTAAAATGTATTTGAAAAAAAAACAAAAAAAACAAAAAAAAACAACCAAAGGCACTAAGTAGACTAACAAGCATTTGTTGAGTCAATTTGACACAGTTTGGACTTGGTGACTAAAAATCCAGCGTTCGTTGCAAGCTGGTGTCTTATAAAAAGATTTCTTTCACTTTAAACGTGTACATCGATGTAGAGCGCGCGCAGTATTGGATCAAGGAGGCAACACCTTTGCCGCTGTACTGAGCACTCCTGTACAATTGCGGTCCCGTTTGCACTTAACTTACTAGTCCTTCTGAAGAGTGTAGATCTAATCTGAATTAAAATTATAGCCTAGGCTATCTAATCTAGATCTAGAATCTAGATATCTAAATATGTGTAAATCTAGATTATATCTAGAGATAGATCTAGATTCACTTCAACAGCCACAATAGCCGTCATGTAAACAAACGGGACCGCAATTGTGCAGGAGTGCCGCGGGCCGCGATTTCTTTATCGCACGCAAAGTGCAGCAAGCGGGGCTCCTTTTATTTTTACATTCTGCATCAATTTCTCTCGAATTTACGCCGTTTTCAATGACAACTCGGCGTGCTAACTTCCCGATGTCCGATCGACACTGTGTTGCTCCACAATAAACAAAGTGAAACTAGCGCTAGGCTTAGAAGATCGGAAGTAGAAAGCTGCGGGCGGACATGCGCAAGCTGCGTTTTCGTCTCTCTCCCGGTTCGGTGTTTTCCGCGTGTAAAAAAGTATCGCAATTTGCGACCGAGTGCGGTCCAGCGGAGGAAGGAGGAAAGTAGTGGGAAAAGCTAGATGAAGCGGAGTTTCCGCTATTTAGCGGGAAAGTGGCAGCTATGTTGACATTAAGTTTTAGCTGGCACCAGCAGTCAGAATTTACGGTAAAATTAAAATGCAGTAGAATGTAAATAGAAAGACTGCCTGGTGAACAGAAAGTTGAGCAAATGGGTGACCACTGTCGGCGGAGAAAGTAAACAGATACAAGAAAACAAAGTGTTGGTAATAAGATATGTTACTGACATACCTATGTATCTAGCGTGCTCCACCACATCTTCCGTAACATCTCGTACGTCCCACATGGAGAGGAACGACCTTAGACAGTCTTGTTGCTCCGCCGCCAGATTCACAAATGGTTTGTGTGAGAATGAAAAATAGTGTGCTACCGCAGCCAGAAACATTTCTATGCAAATGAGAAAATCCTGAAACAGCAGAAAAGAAAGTAAAGTTGCACTTTCATCTAAAATAAATACATTGATTACAATAATGGCCCTTAAAGTTGAGAAGTAAGAATATTGACAAATGGAAACCTGCAAATGTAATGGTATAAAAAAAAAGGAGGAGCTACAACAGACCCATCCAATCAACCCTTTCGTTGCCAGGGGGTATACGTTCCCACTGTCAGCGCTGATTTTCAGCTGAGCTCGTTACCCAGGACGGCAGCCTAATGTTTCAGTATCAATGGACGTGAGGTCTAGATCTAGCGCACTCGTGACATATTTCCGACACCAGGGCTTCGATTGTCACTTTTTTCACTTTTCTTGTACCCATTTCCTCCAATCTTACTCATAATTTTGAATAACCCGCAAATCTAGGTAAAAATAAAGAATTTATTTGCCTTTTTACAGCCATTTCGATGTTTACGTTTTACGAGAGCATGAGGCCGTCCGCAAGCCTACATTTAACTTTATCGATCGCTTGCAAGCCCAGCAGTAAAAAAATAATAACAGATTTGGTACCGATATGCATATCTGTTATTCCTGAATACCAATATATGCAGCCTTAGCGGGGTAAATTCCGTACAGAAGAATTAGAGCCAGCTTAATTATTAGTGTGATGTACATGTACCGTCATAAAGGCAACCAGGAGCAGCAAATTTTGCCAATTTCCATGACGTACACGGTACGGCACAGCGCTAATAATTAAGCACTTTCATGATGTACCAGGTACGTCATAAGGCAACCAAGGGGTTAACTTCAAATTAATGGAGGACCTACTGACATTACATTTTAAAGATGTATTTAATTTCTATACGCCTAAGTTCAACATAAACCTTTACCTCTCAGATGTTTTAAGGTACTGTTTGTCTTTTGTTTCAGTTGACAAAATACAATTTTTAAAAACCTATAGCACCACCTGACAATTTCTTCGTGTTAAGCAGACTTTGTGTTGCAGGAAGTTGCAATGTATAGAATAAAGAGGGAGAAAATATCAAAGATTTAAAATCCTTTTGTGGTTACAAGACTCCTGTTTAACGGCTTTGTGTTAAACAAGGTCTACTGTATTTTCAAATACAATCGAACCTGCTCTAACGTCCATTTGTATAAGACAATCACCGGTACAAATGGCCACTTCCCATTTCCGTCTTGCGTTTTTTTAACACAAAAATAATATTAAAACTGTTTAAGACTACTACACCTGGTCTAAGGCAACCACTTTTCTCCTAAAAAATGGGTGGGCGTCTTAAACAAGTTTGACTACCTCAAAATATGCACCATGCATGACTGTACCTCAATACATTCATCATGCATTTTACCATTGGGATAAATCTGCAAACATTCTCCAATGTCAAATTACCTGTAGACCTGTGGAGACTTCTTTCTCATCTTTATAGAAGACCCACGTGCCATTCTTAGGTATAGCTCCAGTTTCGGTCAGTATAGCAATCAACAAGGCCTGCCTGAAATGTAATTGGTGTACAATTCGTTACATTCCATGTATAGATTATGTCGTCAGTTCACTGGTCAACAAGGCCTGCCTGAAATACATTATAAGTGCAGTTCATTTCAGACTTTACTAAGATATTGTTGAAAATGTTCTTCGCCCTCATCAACACAATTTGAACATTTAAGATTTCTAATCATTTATTAAAAATTTTGGTGAACTGTTTTGTAATTATGGACACTGGTCTAAGATTCCTCTACCTCATGATTATCAACCAATCCATAAAAAAAAGAACCAACAACAACCAAAAACTCAATAAGAGACTTGTACAGTGGAACTCGGATTCAACGAGCTCGGATTCAACGAGAACTCGGATTCAACGAGAAGAGATAGATTCCCCGTTTTTTTTCTTCTTTAAATCAATAAAAATAACCCGGATTCAACGAGCATTTAAATCAGCGAGCTCGGATTCAACGAGGTCATTTCCAGGATGAACAGCCCCGCAGACGTGGCTTCGCTCATTTTTCTCCCAGAACGAACTTTATCTATTCACGGAAACCTTCCATTGCACCTGCATCGTGTACTATTATTTACTTAGCCGATTGCATGCGACCAATCAGCGGCCTTTTTCCATACCAACACATGCGTTGTTGGCATGGGCAAGTGTCTACTCTAGCGTGTGCGTGTCGAGGAGAGAGGGGGCACTAGCAGTCCGGGCATTGAACGTCGCAGATACAAACGCGTCACAGTCTTTTTTTCCCCCTCGGCAACTGATCATTATTACAATGATAAGCTAGTCTTGACATAGATCTTCGTAATGAATTGTGCGCTGGTCTATGGAATCAAAAGTTGCCGTATGCTAGGCTCTACACAGCAACACAACTTTTTAGCAAACAAATTGAGATGACACAGATAAACATTTGAGCGAATCGGCCTTTTTATTACACAGATCATAATATGCAGACATTTCAGTCACTACATGTTACTTCTCTTTACACATTACTTGCTCAGTGCCTGTAATTATCTACACAAAACCTCATACAGTGGAAACCATATATAACAGGCCCGGTAATAACAGGGATCCGGTAATAACAGGGATTTTTTAAATCCCCGTTTTTTCCTACTCTTTGTCTCTATTAAAAGTTATCGACAATAACAGGGCCTCATCGGAGCCCAACCGGTTATAGCAGGGACAAAGGCTCGTAAACAATTTGTAAAAAGAGAGAAAGAGTAACGCAGCGATGGAGCAAGCCCACGCAAACCATGCCACTGCAAGGACACGCAGCGTGTGAAGCGAGAGAGGGCTGCGGTGTGCTGCAGACCTCGATCTAGCCCGAAACCTAGCAACACGCGCGCGTGGCGTAATGTGTCACCAACAATGTCAAGCGCTAGAGAAAATGCTTTTCAATTGACAAAAAATACGAAATAATCCAGGCTGTTGACAAAAAGCAAGCTTGACTGGCAGAGATTTGCTGTCAGTTCGACATTCCACAAGGGTCGATTCACACCATTATCAAGGATAGAGAGAAAATAGTTGAAGCGTACTCCAATGGAAAGTTCGCTCGGGATCGAAAGAAGATGAGACTACCCAATGCAGATTCTGTGGACCAAGCTCTTCTGATGTGGATTAAGGAGGCAAGGAGAAAATTGGTGCCAAAACCCCTGTTCGTGGGTACTTGTGGCAAGGGCAACTACCCATAAATAAGTACAGCTGGATTAGTCCACAAATGCTTATTTTCCTTGCATTTCTGATTTAACAGGGATCGGATATAACATGACATTTTCTCTACTCCCACCATCCCTGCTGTATCAGGTTTCCACTGTATTTGCTATAACGAGCACTCGGATTCAACGAGATTTTAGGTCAGGCCCGGCGACCTCGTTGAATCCGAGTTCCACTGTATTTTACAATGTGAACAACAAAAACAACCATAAGCTGAAGGTGTTACTTTACAGCAAAAACATAACAATAAAAATAATTACATGCTCACCATGCAAATTCTTCTATAAGATTTTCTTTTAACTTACCAAAATGACAGGAAGACCACAGCTTTCACACACAAGAACTTTGGTACTGGTTTCAATGGCTGAAGCTCTTCTTTGAAAGCTTTGTAAAATAATATAAGGCAGTACATTGCGAGCTGAGGAAGGAAATCACTCAAAATGTAAACTGGGCTTGTATGAGAAGCTTTAGTTACACATCTCTAATGCCTTAAAAAAAACCCAGAAACTCTGACCCGGCTTTGCAAGATGTTTAAAAATATGGGAGTTACTCCTTTTCGTAGTGACTTGACAATATGTCAGTTTCTTTCTTAGCCGCACCACAATTAATAGTTTTATAGCAATTTACTGACCCAGCTACATAAAACAAAGAAGCTTACTTGTATATTAGCCATTCACAGCCAATTAGAGCTCAATATAATATGATTATCTCATACACACATGCAAACTGAGATTTTTGTTTGTTTGAGTAAAGAGAAGCACATTCACACAATAATGGTGAACAAGAGCTAGGACAGACCAAGACAGAGCCAACATGGGGAAAGCAAAGAAACTGGTTCTACCCACAGCACCCTCCAACCACTCTTGATGAAAAATTGAGGTTTTAAAAAAGAAGACATTACAAAATTTTAGTCAATAAATATTGCCAGTTTTTCGACAACAATTTCCAACAAATCCAAAAACAGCATACCCCCCCCCATGACTATTGTTATACATTCTATCTAATTACTGACTACCTGTCAGTCAAAACACTAACACGACTACAATACCAATAAGTCAACTTACAATCTGTGACATATTGTTGATGACGGCAATGTAAGACCACCCATTGGTAAAGTTCAGTTCGCCCTCTTCATATTTGCCAAACATCTCGCAGATTCTAAAACAGAGAAAAAAGTGTCTTACTACGAGAAAAAGTTCAAGGGCCTATAACTTTATATTTGTTTTAGAGCTTAATTCTAAGATTTCTGCCATGGGACAAATCATACTCCAGGTGTTCAAGATTTTCATAATTTGAATCGACACCATTCAATTAACAACCTTGGTTACGTCCACCATGAAAATGGGTAGAGATAAAGACGCTTCTGTATTAGACATCACCCTCAGCAAAAACTTTCCAACAATCTATTAAAATGAGTATGCCAAAGAGCAGTCACTTTGAAGCCAAGTCTCAAACTTAAAAATTACACTTCCATATTCATTCCAAGAGTATTGCATCTGAATTTTGGCACAGTACCTTTCTAAAATATAACTGACTCTGCTCTGACTGTAAGATTCTACTTCCCATTTAAATGGAAATCACAGACAAAACAAAGGCATAAAACAAATCCTGGAAGACATAAGACAGAAGACGTACTCCACCCCAAATGATATCTTGCAACAATCATATATTGAGACTTCAGAAAAAGTCCCTGGCACTGAAATTGACAACACATTAACCAGTATAACATCACAGCCAAACACTATTTTAAAAATGTCTTGGCCCCTAAAGAATTCAAAGAAATTATTTAGCAAATAAAATTAACTTTAAAAAAAAACCAACATAATTTTATCAACGGACAGAAATTATAGAAGTTAAAAGGAAAAACATGATCAACTTACAGAGCTATCACAGTCATGGCAGGACGCACCACAGTATACTGGAGGACGCCATGTTTACACCTCTGGATGAATTTCCTGAGAATAACAATGGGAATTACAAGTGACCTCCAAGGAGACATTACAAACATAAAAATAAAAATGTGAGATAAAAAGCAACAAAATGTGAAGTACAAAACACTAACAGCAGCTATGAAACAGGTGCTGCGACCTCTAAAATTTGAGATTATTATCAGAAATAGAAATTTGACACAATCACATTTAGTTTCAGTATTAAAAAATATCTTGGATCAGACAGCAAACTTAAAATTTGTTTGGTGTCAGGCATTACATGAATCCTTTCTATCTTCAGCTGAAGACAAGGCCCACACAACTTTTAGCTATCCTTCTATAGTCTAGTGTAGCAATAATAATAATAATAATAATAATAATAATAATAATAATAATAATAGTAATAGTAGTAGTAGTGTAATTTATATAGCGTGCATATCCACGCTTTACAGCATGCTCTATATGCTTTACAATCAATATTACCCTAGCAGACCCTAGAACACTCAGAAACATTCTCAGTTTCCCGGGAAGCATACAGTGTAAGTAGTGGATTGCACACACCCACGTTTAAATGGGAAGTAGAATCTTACATCAGCAGTCCGAGCAGGTTCAGTTATGTTTAGAAAGGTACTGTGCAAAAATTCAGATGCATTACACAAGGAATGAGTATGGAAATGTAATTTTTAAGTTTGTCTTCAAAGTGACTACTCTTTGGCATACTTATAGAAAATGATTATAGAAAAGTTTTTGCTGGGGGTGATTTCAAATACAAAGACATCTTTATCTCTACATAACTTTCGTGATGAATGTGAATGTACACAAGGTTGCGAGTCTTTATCTCTCCTCCATCTTTTTTGTTTGTTACTCACTTGTAACACCTCTAATCTTAAGCTCTTATAAGATCTAATTGTGCCTCAAGTGGTATAAAACACTAACACTTTAAGTACAAAACAAAGCATAAGCTTACGGAGAGTTGTGGCAAGGAGGAAGGCAACAAAGAGGGAACACATGCTTCACCGGAGGCTTGTTTTCCACCTGGGGATGGGAAACATAAAATACATGGAAGGGATAAGAAATAAAAAATACAAGGAATGGATAAGAAATAAAAGAACTTAAGTTAATCTGATCGAAAAAAATTTCACTTTGCCCTGTTTACACTGCAGCATTCTTTACAATTCGTCTCCCCATTTTTTCTCTTTTCTCCCTACCCCATACATATGCCTTTCAAATAAGCTACAGTTTGTTCACTTTCGTCTGTCTGCAATTAAAACAAAATAAAAACAAACCACTCTATTTAATATTCACCCGTTTTTGTACGCGGGTCTTAAAGTTAAATGACCAGCAGAATCTAAACCGCCATTACTGAATGTCACTGCAAACTAAGGTTCCGACACGTTTTCTTTGATCCTTGCCTACAGCTGGTCAAAAAATAAAGAAATGAAGCTCTACAGCATAGGCTACATTTAAAACATCCAAATGTAGACCCATTTTTATCAACACAACGCTTAACACAGGCGTAAGAAAAGTTTTCCAACAGACGGGATTGAACTTTTCAAATTCAAGACTCTATGGGGACAGGGTGGTAATGCGGTCTCATAATGAGAAATTTGTAGGCTAGGTTACTGTAAATTATTTATAGTAGTGACCTAATGTGTGCACCTAAACGTTGGGGTTTAATATAGGACCCAAATAAAAAAAATAGAAACTTTTTTATTACTGGACCAAGATTTTTGTTTTAAAATATCTTTGTTTGTTTGCTGGCCTACAGGAAAGCCATGCAAAGTAATGTGCGCATTGGCAAATTAATAAATGAGCTCGAATTTTCTTAACCTAAAGTGATGAAAGTGAACAAGCTATACATTATTTCTACTATGACACCAAACTTCCACGGCATCAAGTTTCAACATACAGTATAACACGGATAGCTCGAATTCGTCGGGACCGGCCTCAGTAGTTCAAGGTAACAGAAGTTCGAGGGATATCTTACAAAGATAAAGAAGAAAAAAAAAACCCGGGACCGCAGGTACAGTTTGACAGATGTGTGATTTTGAGTCTTCTGTGTTCGCCCTATCCGTATTATACTGTATTTATCTCTTCAGATTGTATCTTCTGTTGCGGTTAAGGTCACTGAAACTTTTCACGGTGTTCAGTACAGAAACCTAAATCTCTTCACCTGTATGTCCAAGTGGGGGTACTCATGATTGAGGAAAGACATGAGGTACGCCATAAAGTTGTAGATCACATAAGCTTCGTAGCACTCTCGTAATGTATCCAGGTAGATGGCTGCTGCAGGGAATCTCAAAGCAAACCACTGAAAATTGAATTAGGTATTATAAGGTTGAGCTCTATAACAACCATGCTTCGACTTAAGAGTTTCATTTGAGATCAAGTCACAAACAAATTACCCCATGCACTGACAAAATCAAGCTTTCATCTATGATATTATCATTTTAACAGAAGAGTGAGCCAGTTTAAGATTTCTCATCCCAGCAGAATAATAATTATAATATTTTTCTTCTTCAGCCTCTTATTTTTTTATATTGTAAAGCCCATTGACCATTTTTTAGAAAATGGAAATGCACGGCATAAATGCTATTTATTAATATTATTATTAGATCTATTATTTTCGCAAAAAGTTTAAAAGGGCCTTTGGCAATTTAATATTCCTAAGTCATTCTTTTTGGAAGCAAATCATGAGATGACAGTAAAAAATATAAAATGTCACACTTAGATAGGTTAAAAGTACAGAAGAATAATGATTAATAAACAGCATTTGTATAGCCCATATCCCCACTAAACAGCAAGTCCTACGCATTTTACAAACTAAAGTCAAACCGCTTTGTATCCCCCCCCCCTCCCCCGGTTATACTGCTAGCCCCGCTTAACGTCAGGTTTTGCTGATGTACGAAAAAGAACACTTTTATATATACATATTTATATAGTATTTGCACATTTACACTGCCATCTGTCAACCGTCTAGTTGTACGGTCCTTATTAAACTAACTAATGTAAATTTGCCTGGTTATTCTACCAATGAATTGACCCCCACAGGTAAACATTACATATGGAACCCACTGTATGAAAGCTCGATAATCGCTTTCCCAAACACTTCTCTATGAGCTCGGCCAATATCTAGCACTTGTCGGCAATTTGGCTTCTGATTTGCACAGATTCTGAAAAAGCTATGAAATTATTTTTAGACATTTACCAAAATTCTTTCAAAAATTGGAATTAAATTTTAAAGTCGCCTGGAGAAACTTCAAAGCAACCGTACCACCTCGGCCTGCCAACAAAGTATATCTGGCATTAACGCCAGATATCAGCATGATGACCAAAAGGTGGTGGGAAGCCGTGAGGCTTTAATATTGTGAGGACTCACACTCAAGTATGGCAGGTCTAAGACAACCTGAGGACTGACAAGTATTGGGAAGAAAAAGACCCTGTGTCTCAATTTTTTAAGTCCATCTGTGCCTTTTTTAACAAGAACAAAATCAGCTGAAAACTATCCATACCAGTACTTTCAAAGAGAACAACATAACTTCATTTTAAGTCACAAGATATCATTTCAACATGTGCACAAACATACAAAACAATAGAAATGAAATAGAAATATATAACTCACAGCATTCATTGCGTATATGGGAACCATCCATAGTATCCTAAAAGAGAAAAAAAAATCTTTAAGATGTCTGCAAATGTTAAACAAATGTCTCAATGGCACTGCAACATAATAAACAGTTTCTTGTGGATAAATAAAACTTACATTTATCACAAAAACATATTGATGGATGCTAGACTACGGCAAACATCATATATTACAATTTGGTATAAGTATATATAAGTCATGAGATACTGCGACACTAAGGCAAAAATGGCTCCTCCTATGATTTTGTCACAGGTGCATTCAGCTTGAAAAACTGACAAAATATAGAAAAGACAAATGAAAAGAGTTATAGTCAGGGCAACACCAAATGGACAACTTGTCAACCTCATTACACAGAATTTAAGAGGTAAATAGCTCTGATTTTTTGCATGAGCCTCTGAATTCCAAAAGACCTAAAACATCTCCATTTTTGTGCATATGCAACAAATATATAGAGGTGTTTTCTTCTATAATATAATCATTAGTATTTAATTACAGTCTGGGAGAACTCTTTGACTAGAAGAAGAACGATAAGTGAGTGGTAGTCTTTTTGTTTGTTTAACTTCTTTTTTTTTGGAACTGACTGCGTGCCGCAGGACGGAGTTGTTGTCAGTCCAGCGGTTAGTGAGTGACGGTGTGTTTATTTAGATTGAGTAACTGTAACATACAATGTGTTAAATTTCTTTCATATCTTCAAAGTCTTGAGACCGCACGCATTTCAATTTGCTGTCATTTTTTTCATTAATCCCCATGACTATATCAATTAATTTACAAACCCCCCAAAAACGTTGCTCTAAAATTCGGAACTATTTCTCCAAAGAAGCTGATTGAGGCTGTCTCTTTTATTCATTTTTTTTAATTCTGAAAAAAAGACAAGACATGTCATAAAAAAGAGTGAGCATAAGAAGGAGTCACATTTTCACTGTTTACAAAAATGGAGATACGACAAGAAAGCTCTGAAGTCGCAACATATCAGTTAAATTGTTCGAAAATTACAAGAACAAAAAATAAGTTAAACAGCAAGCAATGCTATATGACTAGACAGGATTTCAGACACAAAATCAATTTTGTTCGTTTAAATAAACAGAATTATTATTATTATTTTAAAACAAGCAAATGGACGATGGAAATAAATGAATAAAGTTATGTTAGACAATTACCATAGATAAAATATAATGAAAGGTAGACTTACTAGGCCTAGTTATGACGCCGGAGAATAGCTTAGCTTCCGATCTATTGACCGGCGTGACGCCAGAGATTAGCCACTTCCTTTAAGGAAAGGCCACCTCTATTCTCACCCCGGGTGAGAATAGCGCAGGCGAGTCTTTTGGCTATTCTCACCCGGTGGGCGTTCACCGCTATAGCCT
>NW_004797421.1:959814-962870 GCF_000002075.1 Aplysia californica
GGGTGAGAATAGCCTATGCTGGCAAGTCTCACCCGGGGTGAGAGGTAGATCGTATTTTTATTCTCACCCCGGGTGAGAATAGCCACTTCCTTTTAAGGAAAAGTATAGAGGCTATACTAAGGCCTACTTGGACGTACAGAGGTCCTCTTGGGGACAAAACCAGAATGTGCAAGCTTCATCACTAGATCTACATAATAAGACTACAAAGCAACAAGTTATAATTATGGAAAAAGTTTGTTGGTCAGTCGAGAAGAGGACAACAAAAAACCCCCTAAACTTCCAGTACCGGCACCGGGATTCGAACCCATGTTATTAAAATTTTGGCTTCAAGCGCAGACGTGCTGTCTATTCGGCCATCAGAACTTCAGACAACGAAGCGTAGATTAAGCTTTATAATTTTACACACGGTGTTTTATTTAGCACTGGCGCTAGACTCTAATGGCTAATGGCAACGCGGCCTTTTGTTCAGCACTGGTGCTGGCTAATGGCTAATGGCAACGCGACATTGAAAATAGGCACTTCCTAATAATTTTCCCATCTCGTTCAATAGCACCTTCAACCAAAATGAGTGGGTTACAAACCTGATAATATGCCTTTGCAGACGTGGAGTTGTGTAATTGATGACATGTTGTAGAATACCCCAAAACGAAATGGGAAGTGCCAGCATAACAAAGAGACCAGCAATAAACCAAGCTTGGACGTGATCAGGAGCTCCTTTCCTCTCGAGTTCCCATATACACAGAGGCAATGCTATCACCAATAATACAACATAAACAACGACAACCACTAGCCGAATCCACTTGCGCCAGCGGCGCAAAATGCACCCACATTCCATGGTGTATACTTTCACTCAAGTCTACAGACAATGCTCTCCAGAGTGTTTATAGTTGGATGCTAGCACGACCTCCATGTTGTTATCATGTGACCAGTTCTAAGAGGAAAAGAAATTAGGTCTAATTTTATAACTTTAGCCTCGTTTTGGTGAGGGTTTCCCCCATGACATATTCAGACAATAGAGCTGAATCACCAGTCAGAAGCACGAGATGCTCGTTCGATTTTCAGATGGGTCTAAGATACATGATATAATATCTAAGATGTTATATTGCATATGAAGGCAAATTTTTTTCTTCTCCTTTTTCACATGTCAGATCTGAAACTGAAGCAGATCGACGATCATGGCTCGCTCACTTCTCATTTCTCCTCTCGGATGCTTTCAACAATTGTACGTTACCCGGTATTGTTGTTTTGTGGGGTATTTTTTTTTTTGGGGGGGGGGGGGGGATGGGGCAGGGAGGAAAAGTGGAGACGAAAGCGCAGACGACAGATCGAACATTGCTAGAGAGCAGGAAAAGATCGTGAAAGGAGACAATTTTAGGGAAGAAAATGTTTCGGTCGCTACCCGAATTCGAACCCGGTCGGGACCTTTGAATAAGAGGCCAACACCTTAACCCCCAGGCCACGATCTCGAGAGCGCGCCCCAGAGAGGGTTTGTTATACTAGACGATCTAGCAATGTTATTTATGCTGATCTTTTTTTTAGAAAATCAACTTGGCCGGTCTTGCAAATTTTCTAAAACGTTATTCTTTGTCTACCTATAGACCCTTTACCTCTTTTGCCATCCTCTTTAGTGAATGTCCAGCGTTCATGGTCGATATAATACATGTATACATAATAGCTGCTATTTAATAGAACGGTTCATTACGTGTATACAGATGATCGGCTTCTAATAAGGATTGTGATCATAAACTCGAAGCAAGAGATGTGAGCTTATTTTTAGGATAGGCTACTGTGAATGGAGAATTTCGTGAAATGAAAAGAAATAAAATTAGGCCTACACTACAAAAAATAAACTAGCGGACCGTGGGGCGGTTACTTTTTTTAAAAAAATAAGAAGAGACAATATATGTGGCTATAAGTAGGCCTATATTGAATCGACGCACAAACACATTAAATTGGACTTTGTTTCTCTCTCTCTCTCTCTCTCTCTCTCTCTCTCTCTCTCTCTCTCTCTCTCTCTCTCTCTCTCTCTCTCTCTCTCTCTCTCTCGTCTGTGTGTGTGTGTGTGTGTGTGTGTGTGTGTGTGTGTGTGTGTGTGTGTGTGTGTGTGTGTGTGTCTCTCTCTCTCTCTCTGATCTCTCTCTCTCTCTCTCTCTCTCTCTCTCTCTCTCTCTCTCTCTCTCTATCTCTCTCTCCCCCCCCCTTCTCCCCCCCATCTTTCTTTCTTTTCTCTCTCTGATCTCTCTCGACCCCCCCCCCCCCTTTCCTCACCCACCCTCCCCCTTCTCTCTAAGGCAGACCAAAAGTAAGTTGTTGGGGTTTTTCTTACAGATAGGTGACAGGCAAGGAGTTTAGAACTACTGTAAACTCCTTGGTGACAGGCTAGATAGCCTATTAATATACGTTCTTATACTGTCATTATCTTGACTATGATTTTTTAAGCACCCGAATAGATGAGCTAACACTGTTAATTAGATTATTTTGAGTCAAAATGAGGAAAATTCATATTGTTGAAATCAAAACAGAACGAACACGCCCTGATCAAGCCCATTTACACACAGTAGGGCCTACCGTAATTATCATTTTCCCTTGACATTGGAATGAATCAGAAAATACAGGCACTTTAGAAAATTATGGATGTACTACGTTACCAATTATTTTTTAAAGACCTGCAATTTATGAAAGTATAAAGATGTTACTTTGTGCCACCCTCAACGGTTTTGACAGCTATATAACATTCAGACGTGACATTAAATAATATTTAATGTATAGGTCTAAATCTAGATCTACATGTAAATATTATGTAATTATTCGAAGATATAATTTTAACGTCAAAATGTGTAGAGTATGTGTAGAGCTCTTTAAAAAAAGAGGGGAGAAAGCTACTTAGCAAGCAAGAGCTCTTTATTTTTAAAAATAAATTACCTATCCCCGTCATTATGCAGCACAAAATAAACATTAACTAGGCCTCAGGCCAGGCCTACCTCTGACCTCTTCGTTGCCTGACACGCTGAAAATCGATCCCTCACCTTCCTCTAAGCCTGTTCCCGGCTTAATTT
>NW_004797421.1:962970-968535 GCF_000002075.1 Aplysia californica
CCCTCCCCCTTCTCTCTAAGGCAGACCAAAAGTAAGTTGTTGGGGTTTTTCTTACAGATAGGTGACAGGCAAGGAGTTTAGAACTACTGTAAACTCCTTGGTGACAGGCTAGATAGCCTATTAATATACGTTCTTATACTGTCATTATCTTGACTATGATTTTTTAAGCACCCGAATAGATGAGCTAACACTGTTAATTAGATTATTTTGAGTCAAAATGAGGAAAATTCATATTGTTGAAATCAAAACAGAACGAACACGCCCTGATCAAGCCCATTTACACACAGTAGGGCCTACCGTAATTATCATTTTCCCTTGACATTGGAATGAATCAGAAAATACAGGCACTTTAGAAAATTATGGATGTACTACGTTACCAATTATTTTTTAAAGACCTGCAATTTATGAAAGTATAAAGATGTTACTTTGTGCCACCCTCAACGGTTTTGACAGCTATATAACATTCCGACGTGACATTAAATAATATTTAATGTATAGGTCTAAATCTAGATCTACATGTAAATATTATGTAATTATTCGAAGATATAATTTTAACGTCAAAATGTGTAGAGTATGCACAGAATTCTACACTTAGTGTAGAATTTTGTGAGAGTATGTGTAGAGCTCTTTAAAAAAAGAGGGGAGAAAGCTACTTAGCAAGCAAGAGCTCTTTATTTTTAAAAATAAATTACCTATCCCCGTCATTATGCAGCACAAAATAAACATTAACTAGGCCTCAGGCCAGGCCTACCTCTGACCTCTTCGTTGCCTGACACGCTGAAAATCGATCCCTCACCTTCCTCTAAGCCTGTTCCCGGCTTAATTTCAAGGTGGTCTGCACAAGAAAAAGGACAGGACGCGAATGCGACCCCATTTTCGCTTTCTGCCTACTGGAGTGGTTGCCAGTACCCTTTGCAGATCGAGACATTTGAGGTTCTTTTCTTTAGGCTCAATTAAAATGGTGAGATTAATCATTAGAGTGAGAGGTTTAATTTGGCCTACAAATTTCTAGATATTATCTAGACTATATCTCTAGATCTAGATCTAGAATCTAGAATCTAGATATATAGATCTAGATCTAATCTAGAATCTAGATTCTAAATCTAATATCCAGATCTAAGGGAAGGTTGAAGAATACCGGACCGACCACTCATACATTATTGCGCCAGAAAGTGGGATGGAGGAGGGGGGTTCAGGGGGGTCTCCCCCCTGACAAAATTTTAATGAATATATCTACCAGTCCGAGATTCTCCATTGAGAGATATTAAAAACGGGAAAATTATGAATTCGTAAGGTTGGGACATAGAGGCAAAGTCAGTCCGCTGGTCCGGTATTCTTCAATCTTACCAGATCTAGATTCTAGATCTAGATCTAGATCTAGATCTAGATAGATCTAGATTGGTAAATTTTTACTTTTATGCACCCACACACAGAAGATGTGTATTGATTTGACTCGTGACCTTGAGGGCTAAACTGCCATAACTTTTGCCATATAATTTTAGACTTAGAACACACGTGTATGGCCACTAAAACCCTTGCAAATCAATTGTTTTCAAGTATTTATATTCAATCCTAATTGCAAAAACATCAAATTATTATGAAATGCAGGGGGGATTGCCCCCCTCCCCTCAGATTCTGAAACCCCCCATGTTGTTAAAATCAAGTCAAATATTAAGTTACTAATATCTACAGAATCAGTCAAACCTGTGTAAGACGACCACCCATTGTCAAGGAGAAAAGTGGCTGTATAATAAGTATTAACTCTTTGACTACCAAGGTGTTTTCCGCGCTGTGACCAAGGCATTTCTTAGTCTTAGAATTTCAGAAGTACCCCTGTTCTTCTTTTGTGTCTGATGGGCATAATTCCATCTGGAAGTCAGACATGTTATACCAAAATGAAGGTAATTGAATGTAGAATATTTTTAATCTAATAAAAAAAATTGAAAAAAATCATAAATCCAAACAAACATGGGAGGTAAGTGAACACAAGGTGGAAAAAAAAATTTTTAATCAAATTTTCAACTTACATTTCTCACAGTGTATAGCTGCTAAATCCAATCACTTCATGACTTAGTCATACTGAAGTATATCCAATTGTCTCTAACTGGGCCAAGTTTCATGCATAATGGTCAAGTATATACAAAGTTGTCGCACTTTTAGTGAAATCACTCTCAATGAAAAAAAGAGAAAAAAACGCTGCACACACGCCCCTCTTTGCGAATCTTCAATCTCAAAGCTGTCGCTGCTGTCCGACTCAGGTCTAACTTCATCACCTCCTACATCACTATCGGAAAGTACTGACAGTTCCCCATCAAACTTTTCCAGGGCTTTTGAAGCAGAAAAACGTGACGGGGGGGAACCTGATGGGTTATCAGCCATTTTTCCGTTGCTATGCATGTAAACTAATTCGAGCAACATAGGGCGGGTAAAAAAAAACATGAAAAAATGACAAAAAAACAGCAGAATAAAACACAAAAGGCGCTAAATTCCTTCACTGGTTGACTGATGTATTGTAAGCACAGCAATTAAAAACATGAAACGGAAAGGTTGAGTCAAATTGTAGAAGGGAAAGGGAAAGAAAAACGTGAGCCGATAATTCGGCCTTGGCCACGAACTAGGAAGTTATGGAGCCGATAGATCGGCCCATGGTAGTCAAAGAGTTAAGACAGGTGGCCGTCTTGGGCAGGACTGATCAAGATGCATTTAAGAAGAAAAACCTTTCCTATCTGAGGTCCCAATCAAAAGTAGCCCTTTTTGTTGTTGTTGTTGGTTTGTATTTTGTTTGTAATTTTTATTTTGTTGCTGATTTTGCCACAGGGTGACAATAAAACATAATGTATCAGACGAGAAAGACCGAGTGCCATGTTAAAGCAAGCACATGGGTCACCACCACTCAGAGAACGAGCGACGCTTCTGTCACAAGTTCATGTTGACGTCGTTTGTTACTTTGTTGCAGACTGGGTAAACAATGACCACTCATCTCACTTACGGTTTGTGTATGAGTTCTGGGCGGGGCTTATGGGTTATGAGGGATCACACGCTTACCTCACCAACTGCTGAAAATTGGTAGCTATTGGTCAACAGTGGGCGGGGCCTACGCAACATGATCGGTTGGAGGCACTACCTAACAACAATGACATAGGTGATTGAATTATGACGGCTCGCCCGCAACGCCAGGGGCCAATGCTTTATGACAAAACGTAATGGAGCCACTAAGGTGGCTGTCTAAGACAGGTGTTGTTATTGCTTAGTGTGATAGGGGTTGTGTGTTAAATTATGTGGCCGCGGCCATGTTGGACAGGTGCCCGTTTTACACAGTTAAATTATATAGAAAAAACGCAAGGGGGGAAATGGAAAGTGGTCGTCTTATAGTGTGGCCGTCAGGGCAGGTTTGACTGTATTTTCAATCATTATACTCAATAACTATTGATTTGCGACAAAAATTAAGGCCATATATTCGTGTTCAGCAAGCAAAATACTATTAGATCTAGATCTAGAAAAAAAGTATATAAAACGTATACGAGACGGGTGCATGAGTAAAAAAACACCTTTAAATCTCTAGAGTCTAGACTAGATCTAGATATCTAGATTCGAGGCCAAGGCTATTTATAATTTTTATGAAATTTGATAATTTTAATTAAAGAGGGCCGGCTGACTATTCCGCTGAACATGTAACTTAGGCTACTATTAGTCAGGGTTGGTGATTTTTTTGATTTTTTAAATAAAAATTTTAAAAATCTATTTTTTAAATTTAAATCAGATTTGTTTTATTTAAATTGGATTTTTTTTTTGGGGGGGGGGGGGTTTAAAATGTCGACACAGTTTGGGATTTTTGGTGGCTAAAAGTATGTTCTTATAATGCAAAATGCATTGTCTTTAACTTTATTTTAACTAATGATTAATGTAAGCAACTGCAAAAGAAAGCCTTGGGTCTAGATCAGTGAATTGTGGCTACAGAAAAATGAAGAAAATGTCAGTCTAAAAGGAAGGGGGGGGGGGGGTAATTATGCATAGATAAACTTGCATTATATTACAGTGTGAGTGTGTGTGTGCATGCGCGCTTGTGTTTGTCTAAAAAGAAAAAGAAAATGCTAATTTCTATTATGGAAAAAAAGTAAATTGAATACTGTATTATTTTACAGTGACAGGGGGAAAGCAGACTTTTAAGCATGATTATATTAGTCTACTAAACCTTATATCAGTTTTATAAAACCAAGGAAAGGAATTCTGAATGTTTAAAGATGTAAAAACAGAATACATTTTTTAAAAAGTGATTTAAATCACTGAGTTTTATTTTTAAAATCATTTTTATTTAAATATTTAAAAAATCAACTGATTTAAATCAACCCAACCCTGATTTCAATTATGAAAAAAAAGTAAATTGAATACTGTATTATTTTACATGTAGGCCTACTGTGACAGGGGGGAAAGCAGACTTTTAAGCATGATTATATTAGTCTACTAAACCCTATATCTATTTAATAAAACCAAGGAAAGGAATTCTGAATGTTTAAATACATGTAAAAACTGAATACATTTTTAAAAAAGTGATTTAAATCACTGATTTCTATTTTTAAAATCAAGTTGATTAAAATTTAAAAAATCAACTGATTGAAATCAACCCAGCTCTGATTTCAATTATGAAAAAAAAGTCAATTGAATACTGTATTATTTTACAGTGAAAGGGGGGAAAGCAGACTTTTAAGCATGATTATATATTAGATCTACTCTACTAAACCTTATATCTGTTTTATGAAACCAAGGAAAGGAATTCTGGATGTTGAAATATGTAAAAACTAAATAAAAATAATTTTAAAAAAAAGTGATTTAAATCACTGATTTTTATTTAAAAAATCAAGTTGATTTGAATAAAAAAAATCAACTGATTTAAATCGACCTGATTTAAATCAACCCAACCCTGCTATGTAGATCTACAACTTAGTAGATCTATGGCGTAGGCTATACTATAGGCTATAGGCCTGGAGCACTTCAATATCTTTTGCTAGAAAACTAATAAAATAGTGAAGCACATCTGGAATCTAAACTGGTAATTTTTTTGCCAGCTTTATTTCTCCGAGCGCTCAGGAAAATAAACTTGAACTTTATTTCTGTGGACGGTTTCTGTTCTAGAGATTTTTTTGGTTATTTGCGAATGGAGTGGCCCATGTGTATGTGTATGGGTGTGCAAGCGTGAGTGTGTATGTGTGTGTAAGATGTTTGAACAGGGGTGGGGTGAAGGCGTGGAGGTTGTTTTTTTAAAAGAAATAGTGCCGATCTTTATTTCTCCGAACGGTTTCCAGCTTCCGGTCTCGTGATTTTTTGCCTATTTGCAAGAGCTCGGCGCCTACTTTCATTCTGCCATTCTGCGAGGTCTGGGAAGGAGTAAATTTTTGGGTCTAGATCTATTTCAATTTTCAAGAGCTAGTCTAGAGATTTTTAGATGAGTGTAAAAACGTGAAAGAGAAAGGTTTCACAACAGAATGAAATTAAAATTAGAACAGCCCATAAACAACCACAAAAATTAACAAATAAGGGCGTGTGTCCACCTGTCCAAAGAAGATTGGC
>NW_004797421.1:969690-973382 GCF_000002075.1 Aplysia californica
ATATATATTCATGTATATTTTAGAATCGAATGAAGGTAGGAACATCAAAGTGAATGATGTTACACTATACAACATTCCCCCCCTCTTCCCCCCCAAAAAAAATTTATAGAAAAACAACACATCAGAACAATAACAAGAAAAAAAAATTACACACCAACAAAATAAAACACCACAAAGAGGGAAAAATAAAAGAGGAACAGCAATACAAAAAAAACAAATCGTATGTAACTGTAACGTATTCAACAAATCGACATGGTGACAAGTGAGAAAGAGACGAAGTGAAGCTACGTGAACTTTCTTTCAAAAGTAAAGTTTCTTTTTTTTTAATTTTTTAATTTTTTATTTGACTTTTATTCCCCGATTCGGGGACCTAAAAAATGCCAAAAAATCGAGCCACGATTGATTGGTTGCGGCCGTGACAAACGCAAATGCTAGTTCTATGTGTTGTTATCAATAACCCTCCATAGATCTAGATCTAGACAGAACATGATTGAACACAACACATTAAGTTAAAGAGCAGCACCCTTCATAGGCAACACGTCATATCTGTAGCGAAAAACTGTTTGGAACTGTTGCATTTCTTTATATAAATATTTACTGTGGACATTTTTTGGACCGATTGAACCATATTGTATATATGAACAATCTTTGGTAGACCTATAATATAATTATAGATCTATATCCGAAATTTACGGGAAAGGATGTGATTTCAGAGGTGTAGAATTCTGTGTTTCAGAGCGTTCGGAGAAATAGTGCCCAGCTTTATTTTCCTGAACGTTCGGAGAATTAGTGTATTCACTGGAAAAAATAAATATGCTTCTTCCCAGTCCTCGCAGAATGAAGGATGACGCCGAACTCTCGCTAATAACCAAAAAATCTTGTGAACGGAAACCGTTCGGAGAAAGAGAGATCAGGTTTATTTTGCCGAACGTTCGCAGAAATAGTCTCTACGAATTTTTTTTTACCATTCTCATTCTTTCTTCGGGGGGGGGGGTGTGTGTAAACTTGAGTCTTGACAAGCAAATGGGTTACAGACATCGAACACCAGGGCAGGGTGATGACAGAATCAACATGTGCTTGAAATATGTACATTATTTTTTTAAGATTGGCGCGCAAGGCTCTGGCATTGATATTATGACTGTGATGACATTGTCATTGAATGATTAGGGTTGCCGACTCAGCAGGCTTGCTCATTTGACGTCAGAATTGAGCAGTATCTTGCTTGAATAGCAAATAAAATAAATTGTATCTTTCAGTGTACTGATGGCTCCCCCTGCCTGCGATCCGATACAGCAAGTGATTTGTTAATTCGCTCATTATTCACAGACTCTAGAAATGAAGGCTTATATATATATATATATATATATATATGTATTCGTGAATAAAAATTGTTGTGGGCAAAACTCAACTTTACAAAATATAGTTTTTATAATAAGTAAGAGGCTAGCCGTACTTAAAAATAGCTAGACAGCTAGGCTAGCTGAGTACAGTGCGGCTAGACTGGCAGGCTAGCCGTACTTAGTGACGGCTAGACGGCTGGGCTAGCCATACTTATATGATGGATAGACTGACAAACAGAAAAAAATAAGCCTACGCCTACTGAATTGTAAATAAATTTTTAGCTTTCCTCTAACTTCTAAATGGCAGAAACAAAGGCTTAGTCATAACTAATAAACTTGGTTCGGGAATAGTTCCGAAAAACAAGCAAAAACTAGCAATAATAAAAAAGCAGTTGTCAGTGGTATCGGATGCTCCCATGGGAACAGGGTTAGTACCGCCGGACACTACCAGGGTCCGGTAGGGTTTAAAGAAGTAAATAATGGTTATGAAAGTGTGGAAAGTTGATGTCAAAGCTTTGTGTGACATGGGGGAAAACGTCTCGGATTGCATGTGGTGGTGATGTTCAGAGGATGAAGAATGCATCTTGAAAGCTTAGAATCTGCAAAAAAAGAGGAGAAAAACCCTCATGGCAGTACGAAAAGGGTTTTAGGACAAAACCAAGGCTGTGGAAGGAGAGACCTAGGCTCTTGTTGGCCATTGAATACAGAGAATGCTTATCAATTCCTGTTTTCTGCCGTTTTCCGGCTTTTTCTCAAATTCGCATTTTCTGCCAACATGTCTTCACTCAAAATATGATTGTGAGCAAACCATTGAAAATATCAAAATGAAACTTTGCATGTTTATAGTCAACATAACAAGCAATGTCCTAAACCTCAAATGAAGCTTTTACTATCAAAATTGTGTCTTTTCTGTCTTCCATGCATACATAATTAGGTTGGATTTCACTTTCTGTATTATTTGTTCAAAATTAGCTTCAATAAAACAAAAACTTTTGAATAAAATATTGACCTATTTTTGGTTTAGAACATGAAACTGAAACTACTATTGTAGAAGCTGTGTGGAAAGTTTCAAACTAGAAACTGAAGTGACTAATGAGATACAGTTATTCAAAGAAGTCCTCTTTATTTACTTATTGTCGGCCATATTGGCTGCATAATTTGCATGTTCAATTTTTTTTGTGATGAAATATTTTGTTGTTGAGATATCATTCCCATTATATTGGCATATTAGACCATGACTTTAAAAAGAAAGAAAATAATCCCTTTTAGGATCCTGCTACCTTAAAGACTTAGCCTTTGACCAGGAGATTGGTTCGCTCCAGACAAGTAACTTCTCCACCACGGTTGAGGATGTGAGACGTCATGGTCACAATAGTGAAATTGTAGAAATTGGAATTGTTCTTTCCGTTGGGCAATTTTTTTCTAATTTTCTTTTTTGGCTTAACATTTTTTATGTCCATTTAAGGACACATTGTTTTATTTTTATCATTATCAAGGCAGATGAAGAGGCTTTAAGATTGTTTCAATAACTCCATATATGCCCCTAATTGACGAGCGCCTGATTCCACCGCGTCGTGACACATATATGCTCTCAAGTCAGTGATTGGTCAATAAATATGATGCATGCCTTTTCCTCACCTAACCACAGCCCGTATGTGATGCATTGACATGGAAACTGGAATTCAAATAATGATAAACATTACTTTCGAGTCCCTTTTATTACAAGATGAAAGAGTATGCTCAGAACACACGAATTCATTGTGTTTAGGCCTTGATGCAGGTCCAAATAAAGGTATATGACAATATCATTGAAGACTTGTTTTACTTTTTTTTTTCAAGAAATAAAAAGAACAAGTCTTTTTTCCAGCCCTGAAAGAAGTCCTTTGTGCCTTTTTTCTTCTAATGTTTTACTTGTTTGCAGAACAATACTGTGCGCATGAGTAAATGACAGAATTTCGCTTGATCTCGTTCCAATTTCTCTCAAGACGCGAAGCACTAATTTTAAATTCAAAGGAGAAAGGAAAAACCATATTGTGCTTGACCTCCCAATTTATGTGAATATTTGTTCGTTTGCTTTACAGGCTTCAAGTCCGAAGAGAGCAAAGCTTTCGGATGAAGAAAGAAGCTCAGTCCTTGGTCCACTGAAAGAAGCAGGCTGGACAATGGTGGAAGGACGTGATGCTATCTACAAGGAGTTTCTCTTTAAGGATTTCAATCAGGTATTTTGTTGAATATTTTTGCAATCCCATCATGACCTCTCCTTTTTTCAAGCTAAGTGTGTGAGTGTCTGGATGTGTTTGTGTGGGCCCATGTGTGTGTGTGTGTGTGTGTGTGTGTGTGTGTGTGTGTGTG
>NW_004797421.1:973482-980269 GCF_000002075.1 Aplysia californica
GATTCTACGGCGCTTGCAACAGCATAAGGTCATATGAGCGCCATTTTACCCCACCCTTGTTATAGTATAGACTTTCCCGCAGGTAAAGTTTTTCTTTCTTTCTTTTTTTTTGGGGGGGGGGGGGGGGGGCGCGCGCCCCCCAAGCCAGGACACAAGTTTCTGGTAGGTCTCCAAAGATATTTCAATTTTACACATATTCTCTGTTTAGAAAGGCAAACCCTAAGTGTATGATATTTTTCAGGGTTTTTTAGCTGTCAGTATCTCCAGATACGAAGACTGACACTTCTTCCCAAAAGAGTTGCTTGCATTCATACATTGTGGAAATCATGGACACTGAGTCTGGTTTTTTTTCACTTTAGCTTTGCATTTTAGGAACACAAGGAAAAGCATGAAAAATGTGCTGAAGGCTGCACAGCAAAAGATCAAAGTGAAATATCAGTGTCATGTGGAAATCTGACATCTTGACTAAAAAAGAATGCCATATAATGCTAATTGATCTCGAAGGGTTTATTCATGCTTATAACTTGTGTTTGTTTTTTGCTTTTAAGCAAACTAAGAATGTTGTAGTTAATTTTGTAACTTGTAGGACACTGTTGCTCAGATATTGGAAACCTACAGTAAAATTTATTACCTTTTATTTCCTTTTCATGACGTTTAAACGTTTGACATTCATGTATAATTCAAGCTTTGTGAAAATTGGCTGTTGTTCTTAACATTATTATTGGTAAGCTATCGTGCAAATGAAAATTTTCCTTTTCAGTCTATGAAATTAAATGCCAGTTTTTTCTTGAAAATGTCCAGTGTCAGCAGATTTATGTATTGTTTAATTTTTGCAGGCTTTTGGATTTATGACCAGAGTTGGCTTGAAGGCGGACAAAATGGATCACCACCCAGAATGGTTCAATGTTTACAACAAGGTAGGGCAATGTGTTCATCAAAGTAATTATCTTACATCCCAAGTCTAAGCCTACTCTTTCCTTTGGCCTTTTACAACCTCTGCCCCCCTCTCCCCCCACCTTTAACTGTATGATTGATATGCAGTTGGATTTTGACACATGCAGTACATTACTCATGAGTTTGATTATTGGCAGTGCTGGGTTTTGAAAAGAGAAATGGACTCATAGAGCGAAATATCTGCCTGCCAATGCTTTGAAGGTGTAGCGTTCAATGTGGATGTTGGGGACTGGGTATTATTTAATAGTCGACTAACTTTCTAATTTTGTGTACAATACGTGAATACTCCATTGATAACTGCATTTTTCAGTGGGGATGTAGTGTGATTGCAGCTCAGCTTATGTGGGTCATGTGTATAGTGTGTTTCCCATGATGACACACATGTAGTTAATAAATTACTGCTAATTCTGTAGGAAATAGATGTTAATGCTATTTTTACAAAGTGTTTTCTATGATTAGTAGAGCTTAAGTGGTGACCAGCACAGGTGGGAGTGTCATAATTTATGTACAATGTCCCTGCTCTTTTGTGTGTGCTTGTCAGTGCAGTCATGAAATTTTGTGTGTAGGTAGGGTAAGGTGGATGGCAAGTTGATTATATGCATAAGTGAGATATGAACTTATTTCTTGACTAAACTTAGGTCACTGAAAATGAAGTTGCTGATAGTTTCAGTGTTTGTTTCTCTTTTAGTTTATCTCAGTCTTCTTCTCTCTGAAAATTTTTGTATCACGCTAAATTTGACCCTAGATCAAAATAGGATTTTTTAAAACTCTAAATTTTCATTGATTTTAAGCCTTATCCATCTTTAATTTTGATGCAATGTATTTCTCTGCTGTGAGTTACACTATGTTTGACAATTCATTTATGCAGTTGCAGCCATATGTTACACAGGGAATTGACTCTTTAAATATTCTGATTCGTATTGCCCAACCAGCTAACCCATCAGGTCATTAACATTTTATTTCATTTCATAACTCTGTGAACTGTAAGTCTTTTTTGTTTGTGTTTTTGCAACAGGTTCAGATTACCTTGAGTACCCATGATGTTGGGGGTTTGTCTCAAAGGGACGTTACCTTGGCGAAGTTCATTGAGGAAGTGGCTAAATAATTCACAGTTAGACATGAGTCAAATCTTCCCTGGCCATATCAAAATGTTGAATGTGCAGTAGTAATCAAGATCTGTTGTTTGGCAATTTTCTGTTAATGTTGTTTAGAACTATGCATTTAATTGTAGAGCTTTGTTTCCGAGGCAGGAGGTAATTTGTTGTAGAATAACTGCCCTTTGCCATGTTCCACAATGTAGTGGATTATGATTTTCATCATTTGAAGCCAAAACTATTTCCATGATTATAAAGTTGTTGTTGCTAGATAGCTGAATGTTTTAGTTAAAATTGAGCAGCATTAACACTGGTTTGAATGTAGTAGAAGAGTTAAATTGAAGGCCATTTTATTTATTTGTGTCCTTTTATTTGGATGAATGATGATTCCCTGTATTTTACATTCCGTTGTGAATTGCCTAGTGATTATATTATAATCCTGAATAAAATACTGCTGATGTTTACTATCATCATGACATTTATTAAATTTAATCACCAATGAATCTCTTCATAATATTAAGAAAAAAAAGATTTGATTATTTTTCTGTTGTTTCTTTTAAGTGCACATGTTCATTCGGCTCATTGTTTACTTGTTAGCTGTTTAATCTTTAAAAAAATATTATTCAAAAAGAAAAAATGGTTGTCAAATTCCGTATTCTCTCAGATGTGTTCAAAAGTGCAGGTCACAGTTTGCATGTGTTTCAATACCTATGCTGTTCTTTTCCTTTATTTATCTCTCAGAGTCAGAGCACAAAATAACAAATAATTATATCGTTTACTTCGATTTAGTTAGAGGTGGGGAAGGAAGGGATGGGCTAAGATGCACCTAAGTCAAAACGGTTGTGCTTCCCGAGTTTCAGAGTTGCATCTGTAGTCAGGTTGGTATTATGTGACATAGTAGAAACTGCCGTTGCAATAATATTTTTGGGGTCATTTTTGTTTTTCAGTGGCCTTATTTTTTATGACATGGTAATTGTTCTTGGTTTGCTGTTGAGCTTTGTTTTTGATTGGTGTAGTTTCAGAGGAAGAGTGAGGTCTAGAATGCCTGTTTGTGTAATAAGTTTGTGTGGTGACTTTGTTAACATCAAGTAAAATAATAAATCCCAAGGACTTTACATGTGTTTAAAAATCTCAAGTTCTTTTTTGAATGTTTTAAGAATTTTTAGGACTGCTATTACCACTGTACTGTTCAGACCCCGGCCACCACCTGTCTTTCACCTTGAGTGTAGGCTTTTGCGATGCATTTTGCTGCCTCGTCTGTTTTTCTGCTAGCCTCCGGTACATTTTAGAGACAATCTTTTGTAGGTTCTTTATCATCTGACACACAGTAAAACAGATTTTACAACATGCTTTTCAGCAAGCTGTTCAAAGGTTCTTTGCCCACAAAGCAAACTTTTTCCGAAGAGATAAAAAGTATCCTTTCGCGTCTTTTTCGTACTGGAACATTCATGAAATGTCCTTTGATGGCTCTCTAGCAGCCGTAAACTGTTTTCGAAAAAGGTGTTCGTGATTATCTCCACATACTGCAAGGAAAGAAGACATCAGACTCCGTAATACCATGTAACCCGTGGTAGCCTTCTGTTGGTCATGATTTTCATCATATACCCAGTCTTGGCCTAGAAAATGAAACATGTTTAAATTATTTGATTTTGGAAAATTTTAAGTTTATAAAAACTACCAAAATGTTAGCTTTTGCTCCCCTGTGAAGGAAAAATAATGTAGCCGCCAATAAATGTATCAAACTACCAAATGATTTGATGAAACTTTCTGCAGTGGGTGGTTGGTGGGTGCTTCGGTGTGGTTTGTTCCTTCTTTCTTATCAAACATCTATATCATCCTTACCTCTCATCCTTCTTTATTGAATATGTCATGTTTGTTTCTCTCGTGTAACACCTCTAATCTTCGGCACTTATATTTATGACCTTATTGTGTTGCAAGTGCCTTAAAACTCTTATTTTAAAAAAGAAGACTAGGTCTAGGTGCTCGACCCCAACATTTACTGGGATTAGAGGTGCACCTGCGTCTGTGGCCTGTGGTGTTGCGGATAGGTGCTTCACTGTCGCACGCAGGAGACCTGAGTTTGATTCCTGAGTGGGGAGAAATGTTTATCGAGTATCACGGGCCTTCTCTGGGATATAGTATCCCTCTCCAGCCCGGGATGGCTTTGACCAGCAGGGTTGGAAGCCCACCTCCAAAACGATGGAAAGTATAACGATGGAAACTTAAAAACACCCACATTTGTTGGGACCAGAGGTGTTCAAAAGTAACAAAAGTAAACGAACCAAGAATAACACCAAGCTTTCTGACACGAGAGGCAAACTGTTGAACCGCCAGGTTATGAAGCCCCCCTAAGTTTTGCTATTCTTTTATTGCTCGTACTTCCCCATGGGACTTTGTTATAAAACTGTAAGCTTGATCATTTTCGTTTGTTGAAAAAAAATTCTTGCTTATTTATTAATCTCATGCTCTCGAAACTCTGCATAGTCCTTCTACGGGCCAGCGACCAAACAATATTTTTTTCTCCAAAAAAATTGAACCTGCAATAAAACAGTTTCTTTATTTAGGCCCTACGTGTATTAAAAACTTTGGCTCTTTGGGTGCTTACTCAGGATCACTGAAAACAATAACTTACAGTAATATAACCTGGTCAACAAATTGCTCATTTTGAGACAGCGACACTACGCTGCCCCCACATTTGAGTGTAAGCATGAAGATTTCCTCCTACGGTTGTCTAGACTCTAGACGTCTCCATGTGAGTCTCGAAAAGTATATTATATTATGTACTCATCTCGTCTGTGTGGTGTTGAGAAAAATATATGTCAACTTACAATGTCTAAGGTGTAGGCTGTAAATCCCCTTTCACTTTTTGACCCTCTTTAGGTTTAACAGAACCTTAGTCTGCTGTGGCCTTTGTGAATATGCTTTTTTAGATTCTGTTGGTCATCCAATGTTTAGACCAGTATGCAAAGATCTATGAAGATTAAACAGCGATTTCGTTTTATCTTGTTAATCACGGCGTCTGGCGAAACTGAGCAAGCTAGATTTATACAGTAGTACCTTAGTACATGGTAGTACATGTTAATACCGTTTGCAGAACGCACAAAATTGAATGTTTGGTAGCGTATAACAGTGTAACAGAGGGGTCTGAATTAGGGATCAACCTCTGTTACTATTCGCCAGATGATGGTTTGCAGGGCGCCGCATTTATATAATATTAATATAAAATATTCTTCTTTACCTTAGTTGTTACTGAACTGTCTATCCGTCTTTCTTTTTCCCCTGTGCATGGTTATAAATTCTGAGTGCTTATGTAAGCACTAATGTAGGGTTACTACCGCGAAATGGGTCATTAATTCCTTCCAAACCTTAGTGTTCAACCTGGCCATTGACTGGGTCATGAGGAAAACACCAGAGGATACATCAAGAGTCATAAGGTGGACCCTCTTCTCCACCCTCGAGGATTTTGACTTTGCCGACGACCTTGCACTACTCTCCCATACCAACCAACACATGCAGGAAAAAACAAACTGACTCCACAAATACGGACGCCAGATTGGGTTAAGAATAAGCCAGAAGAAGACAGAAGTGATGACACTGAATGTAGGCTCCCCAACGCTGATTAGGGTGAACAACACAGACCTCCCTATAACAGACACATTTACCTACCTAGGCAGCATAATCAAAACTAACGGCGGCACAAAGGAAGACACCAGGAACAGACTCGGCAAGGCAAGATCTGTACAGAGAGGCATGATCAACATCTGGAGGAACTCAGGACAGTTTAGTATACAAACCAAATTAAAGCTGTATAACAGCTGTGTACTACCCACACTCCTATACAGAGCTGAATGCTGGAGGATGACTGATCATGACAGTGCCAAGCTATCTTCCTTTCATACGACCAGCTTACGCCAAATCCTCAGAATCTTCTGGCCCGACAAGATTTCCAACGCAGATCTGTTACGTAAATGTAGGCAAGAGGACATGACCACCATAATAAAAAGGAGAAGATGGGGATGGATTGGACATGTTCTGAGAAGAGAACCAGACTCTATTGTGAAGACTGCCCTCCACTGGACACCCGAAGGACGTCGCAAAAAGGGCAGACCCAAAGTGACCTGGAGACGCACAGTAGAGTCTGAGATGAAGTCCTGAAATCATTCGTGGGGAACGCTTACCAAGATGGCCCAAAACAGACAGAGCTGGAGATCCTTTGTTGCTGCCCTAAACGCCACACGGCGTAATGGGTAGTAAGTAAGTAAGTAAACTTTAGTGAGAACGAATTGTTGCTGAATTGGCACCTTACACAATCCGTTAACGGTGTAGTAATATCCCCGTATACTACTTGAAGGACAAAGTGTAGTAACATAATAACACTATTGATCGACTATGACTATGAGAGTGAAAACTCGTAATCTCACAAGACGAGCAAGAAACACCAAGTGGCCAAGACTCATAAAATTTACAATAAAATGCGATTTATTCTTGGGAAACTCAGTTTAATTTTCATATTGACAATTCGAAAAAAATATGCTATGAATCTATGAAAAGGGTCGGCTGTTAATCGTAACATGATGGATGCATTCTCCTCAGCATCATCATATTCGTCATCATAAACTTTACCAGCCTCCCTATCAGTATCATTGATCATCATCATCACCATCATCATTGATATATATAAGATTATATTACATTTATGGTCTTTGTGGGAAATTTTCCGTGGCTTTAGACTTACGGGA
>NW_004797421.1:982327-993388 GCF_000002075.1 Aplysia californica
GTGTGTGTGTGTGTGTGTGTGTGTGTGTGCGTGGTGAAACACCAAACCAACGTGCCAGGATCTGGACAATAAAGATGTATCTTATCTTATAAAGAGTTTCAAATCTCCATGTTAGGACGGTTGAAGCCTCAGCACCACACGCAAATTATAACCAGAGTCTTCAATTGGCTGCATTGCCTCGCAGATCTCATGTTCGAAGTGGCCACTCTTGGGGTCAATGGTGATGACCTTGGTGGCGTTCAAACCATCTGGGATAATCTCCACACTGTCAGGATCCTCACCAAATCGCCAGCCTGAATCGAGCTTCGTATTAAAATTGAATTGCACCCCTGTGATTGGGGCAACTCTAACAACACAGCTCACCATCATGGTATGAGGATCGGTGAACCAAAGTCCAGAAGCTTCGCTGTCAAATTTCAGTGGTAAATAGAAGTTAACAACGTTGTACGTCGAAGCTGTGTTGTCATCGGCGTCTTTCGCTACGCATTCGTACGTGACTTGACCCGCCCCCCTAGGGTTAGGTTTCACAACAGCGTGACTCTTTACGCTATAGCCTCCGTAGAGCGTTGACGTGTTGTAGGGAATCACCCTCCTGCTACCATTCTCGCCTATCCTGTATATGGGGAAATCTGTGACGTTATTTCCAAAGACGGAGCAAGATATCTCACAACCTCGATCTGCGTAATTGCATTTCGTAACGGTGACATTTGGATCGTGAGAAGAACGAGGCATTCGCAAGAAACCAAGATATCCTTCTGGGAACGGCAGGGTTTCGTTTGAGGGTCTCAGAACCCTTTGGGTGACTACATGTCCTCCTGCAATAAGATCACTCCTTGTTCTTGTACGAATAGTATTTGTGAACACAAGCAAGCCCCTCGGCGACCCATTTGACGTGCTTAGTAACAACTCCATCTCTTGTGTTTCTATGAAATCTTTGGTGTCCGCATATTGCACAAAGTCTCCTGTGCCTTCTCCATACTTCAGTTCTCTGGATACATCATCGTACAGAATTGTATTCAGCTTAAGCGTACTCCCCGACTCAGAATCGTCGTTCACTCTAGGAATAATTACCCTGACCTTTGCGTTATGACCAGGGTTGTACGTAATGTCCCCCGCTGGCACCGGTATTAATGTTAGCATAGAACCGGGAACACTTAACTCTGTTGTGTTAGTTCTAAGACTATTTCTAAGTTCCAAAACCACCTCCCCAAAAGTAGGTTCTGCCAATCGCACGAAAACATTGGCATATCCTCTGTCACTGTCCGTGACGGCACTTGTCTCTCGAACATAACCATCTCCTATGTCAACTCGTTTGTCTACGACGTCATCAAGTCCTGAGCCTTGTTCGTCATTACGAAACCAGGAAACGTCTGGCACCACGTCCACGCTCAGCTTATAAGTCACGGTGAATTTGATCTTTCGGAGACTGACCTCTCTTTTTGCGGACAAGACGATAATGCTCGGAGCAGGTATCTCTAAAAATTGGTGTGAAACAGATTCTTGGTTTTCACAAGGCTGCCCTCCTGTTGTTAAGGCTTCTTTCAAACGAGATATTTCGTTGAAAAGAATGTCAAATTTCTCGTTCATCTCACTTCGCTGAGGAAACAAGAGTAAATGATAAGAGAGTGTTCATCACATGAGGTTTTCGAACATATTTGATCACTTTAAAAGTGTACATGTATCATTTTTCCGCAAAGCATTGGAATCTATAACATATACAGGCGTGTCTTAAGTCAATAAGTAATAATTAGGAATCTTTGCTTTTTTAACAGACTGAACCTAAACAAAGTCAAGCAAGCTCAATGTTTGAGATCCGTATATTATATTCAAAATCAAGGAAAACTTAATGATTAAAGACTGTTCTTAGTTTCTAGATGCTCCGATATAAAACTTAGCTTAGAATATTTTATTTTTCATACGAGATGTCCACACAAAATTAAGTAGAAGAAAGAAAATCTTTTCTGTGTTAATAGTGTAATCATGCCATCACACGCCATTGTTCCACTAACTTGTTTAAGATTATTACTAATTTAGTTTTATAAGAGAATGCATTTTCTAAGACACAATTTTAGGGATACCTCCAGTATTCGACAAAGGCACCCCCCACCCCCCCTTCCCCGCGCATGCCTGGTTTTGCTTGGATTTTTCATCATAGAGATGCATAAATACAATATGAATGAACAAACGTACAACAACAACAACAACAACAGCATCATCATCAACAACAACAACAACAGCAAAAACAACAATAACAACAACAACAACATGAATAAAAGTAGCTTATGATAAATGAGTGAGGGTACAAAATAATGAGAGCATACAGGCAACAACAGCAAAATAAATAAAAGTATAGGCCTGATAAACAGATGATACGAGGTTTAAAAAAGATACGACAATGAAGCGAACATACCAACAACAACAAAATTATAATTTTATTAAATAGATACATGATTTTTTAAATGCTCTTTAAAAACAAACAAACAGACAACAAAATGAATAACTTGGCTTGGTGGTGTGCTTTGAAAAAAATCAATTTGTCTTTGTGAAGTCGGGCGTTATGGAGTCATTCAAAAACAAAAAGAAAGCACCGTGTAAAAGGCAGGGCTTATACATGTAAAGTAAGTCTTTGACAAGAATAATACACATTTTAAAATACGATACTTACGGCACAGTGTAAGGCTACCCGCCATTTGAATCAGTACTTACCATGAGTTCCATCTCATCTCTGTTGTAACCCGATGCACACTGGGTGAGAAAATAGCAGATGAATACCACCAGGCTAGTTCTCCCAGATTTCAATTTCAATTTCATTTTTAATTTGATGTGTTTGCAATTCCTGTTCAGTTTAAGGGGTGCTTTTTATATATATAGTAGTTGTTGTTGTCTAATAATTTTTCAAGATGTAGGCCTAAAGCTTATTCGTGCAGCGTAATTCTACGTACAGCAGTTCTCTGCCCCGGTGATGCCTCTGAATGTTCTCGAGTTTTGTCCAAAACAAAGACAGCATGTATAATATAATTATTAGGCCTATAATATGCTTTCAGTTCTGTTAAGCGGCCTAACAGCACCTCTGAACTAGCGTATTTACTTAATGGAGCCATTAATGTCGTTTAAATTATTATATTATTATTATATACCCCCCCTACACACACACACACACACACACACACACACACACACACACACACACACACACACACACACACACACACACACACACACACACACACACACACACACTTGCACAACTCCCCCAGCCATCCAAAGGACATTTTGTGAACTATGGAGAAGAAAATAAATATGAACAGCGCCTCTAGCATGAAACAAGCAATTTCCTAGTTGTTACATCGTGCAAATTCGGATAAAAAGTAAAGAGCTCCAAATGGATTCTAATGATAGCTATTACTATTACTGTCCAATCGTCCGTAGCATTGTTTAACATCCTTAGTAACCATTAAGGTGGGAGCACATATACGGTTGTGTGTGATCGGATCGGATAAAAAAAAGTTTTACAGGACCTGCGACACCTTTGGGTCGTATCATAAGTGCCGAAGATTAGAAAGAGAGTAACAAACACACATAAAAAGAAGGAGATTAGATAAGGACGATAGATGTTTGATGGGAAAGGAAGAACAAACCACACCTGAACACCTGTCCACCTATGACTGGGTTTAGGCACAATGTCGAAGGAGTAAGCGAGTACTGATACAGTATAAAAACGTGGCAATCGTCAACTGTTCCACTGCAGTTTTTAACACTATTGTCACATGTCTAATAACAGCAGCAAAAAGTGTTTATCCAATGACCGGAAATAGTAGAAGCAATGACGATAAAATTACCCAGGATTAGAATCACATGGACAAGCAAGGTCACCAACTAGAAAGCTCATTGTACCAAACTCTCTGATTGTACTAAAGGGGAGCACAGTCTGAGATGAAGAGTGAAGAGAGAAGAGGATAGTGGCAATGGATTGGACATACCCCCGGGAAGCGAGGCAGCTGCATGATATAGAAAATATTAGATCGGAATCACAGAATTCTACACTTAGTGTAGAATTCTGTGATTTGAATCCATATCGGGTAAGATATCAAGGGGAAGGTCACGTGAAACTTGGAGATGAGCCACAGAGAACGATGTACTGAAATGTGCAAAGACAAAGAATTATGTCAAGAAGCTTGCCCAGGACAAGGATAGCTGGAGAGTGTTTGTTGGTGGCAAATAACGTGGTCCAGGGTGAGACAGGTGATGATGATGATGGACGGTAGTACTAGTAATGGCGGCAGCAGCAGCACTAGCAGTAGTAGCAGAAGCAGCAGCAGCAGCAGCAGCAGTAGTAGTAGTAGTAGTAGTAGTAGTAGTAGTAGTAATAGTAGTAGTAGTAACAGCAGCAGCAGCAGCAGCAGTAGCAGTAGCAGCAGAATGGTCAAACGGCCTACTCTTTTACGATTTTCAACAACCAAGGGGTCTTTAATATGCGCAATGTGCACGCACAGGTCCTCAGAGGTTGTTTTCCACCTGACACCGAAGACTAGTGGCTCCATCTTACCTACCATGTTCAAGGGAGTGGAAGAAGGAGGAGATTATAGTGATAGTGCGGTCAAAAATTCGTGGGGCAACTTGTTGTCAAATATCTCCTCAACTAAGGAACATAAACTCTCCAGTTTTTGCGCAGTGACTTGTATCAGTTTGTCTTAAAAGATCACATTTTTTTGTAAAGACCTGTTAGCCATATTCTAGAAAATTCCTTTATAAAAACTAATTTAAAAAATCCTAGTGGGAGTTTTCTTCTGATTTTAAAAGGTTTGCAGCTAGAACTATCGCTTTTAAAAGCAAGTACCGTCATTTTGTTTCCGAATCACGAGATTAATCTTTAATGAAAGCATGTTTTGAGAACTTTTAGTGCAAAAAAAATGTTCACTATAAAATTAATTTCTTGTAACTAGTTTTGCAACTAAAAGTGTCATTGGTGAGCTGTGACGTAGGCCATATGCGTGCGCCACAATGTGTGTGAGAAGCGGTAAGTGCTGTGAACAATTCCATTTTCCGTGTGCAGGAGATTTGTCGTATTTTATATAAATTTAAGAAGAAAGGTTCTCTAATCTAGCCTCAATCAATTGTTGTGAAAAAATATAATTGAGTTAAGAAAAATTGATGCAAACTTCCGTACAACGTATGGGTGACTCTGATTCACCCGTTAAAAAGATATTTGAGGATGAGCTGGTGGTAGCACCATCAGATGAAAGGTCTTGTCAGCGTTAACGTGGTCAATACCCAATTCACCGGCGTCTGTTGCGTGTTGTAGCGGCGAGGCGCTTTGCTGATGCATGCAGGAGACTCGAGTTCGGTTCCCAAGTGGGGAGATCTGTATGAGTATGAGTATCTCGGTCTTTCTACCGGGATATTGTATCCCTCTCAGCTCGGGTAAGCCCTGACAGGCAGGGTCGGAAAAAAGGACCCACATTGTGTCGATGAGGTTGTAAAAACACCTACATTAATATTAATTTATAAAAAATAATACTGAAATAAATAAGCAATTTCTGACAAATCGATGTGTGTGTGTGTGTGTGTGTGTGTGTGTGTGTGTGTGTGTGTGTGTCCCCCAAGCCAGGACACAAGTTTCTGGTAGGTCACCAAAGATATTTCAATTTTACACATATTCTCTGTTTAGAAAGGCAAACCCTAAGTGTATGATATTTTTCAGGTTTTTTTAGCTGTCAGTATCTCCAGATACGAAGACTGACACTTCTTCCCAAAAGAGTTGCTTGCATTCATACATTGTGGAAATCATGGACACTGAGTCTGTTTTTTTTTCACTTTAGCTTTGCATTTTAGAATCACATGGACAAGCATGAAAAATGTGCTGAAGGCTGCACAGCAAAAGATCAAAGTGAAATATCAGTGTCATGTGGAAATCTGACATCTTGACTAAAAAAGAATGCCATATAATGCTAATTGATCTCGAAGGGTTTATTCATGCTTATAACTTGTGTTTGTTTTTTGCTTTTAAGCAAACTAAGAATGTTGTAGTTAATTTTGTAACTTGTAGGACACTGTTGCTCAGATATTGGAAACCTACAGTAAAATTTATTACCTTTTATTTCCTTTTCATGACGTTTAAACGTTTGACATTCATGTATAATTCAAGCTTTGTGAAAATTGGCTGTTGTTCTTAACATTATTATTGGTAAGCTATCGTGCAAATGAAAATTTTCCTTTTCAGTCTATGAAATTAAATGCCAGTTTTTTCTTGAAAATGTCCAGTGTCAGCAGATTTATGTATTGTTTAATTTTTGCAGGCTTTTGGATTTATGACCAGAGTTGGCTTGAAGGCGGACAAAATGGATCACCACCCAGAATGGTTCAATGTTTACAACAAGGTAGGGCAATGTGTTCATCAAAGTAATTATCTTACATCCCAAGTCTAAGCCTACTCTTTCCTTTGGCCTTTTACAACCTCTGCCCCCCTCTCCCCCCACCTTTAACTGTATGATTGATATGCAGTTGGATTTTGACACATGCAGTACATTACTCATGAGTTTGATTATTGGCAGTGCTGGGTTTTGAAAAGAGAAATGGACTCATAGAGCGAAATATCTGCCTGCCAATGCTTTGAAGGTGTAGCGTTCAATGTGGATGTTGGGGACTGGGTATTATTTAATAGTCGACTAACTTTCTAATTTTGTGTACAATACGTGAATACTCCATTGATAACTGCATTTTTCAGTGGGGATGTAGTGTGATTGCAGCTCAGCTTATGTGGGTCATGTGTATAGTGTGTTTCCCATGATAACACACATGTAGTTAATAAATTACTGCTAATTCTGTAGGAAATATATGTTAATGCTATTTTTACAAAGTGTTTTCTATGATTAGTAGAGCTTAAGTGGTGACCAGCACAGGTGGGAGTGTCATAATTTATGTACAATGTCCCTGCTCTTTTGTGTGTGCTTGTCAGTGCAGTCATGAAATTTTGTGTGTAGGTAGGGTAAGGTGGATGGCAAGTTGATTATATGCATAAGTGAGATATGAACTTATTTCTTGACTAAACTTAGGTCACTGAAAATGAAGTTGCTGATAGTTTCAGTGTTTGTTTCTCTCTCTCTCTCTCTCTCTCTCTCTCTCTCTCTGAAAATTTTTGTATCACGCTAAATTTGACCCTAGATCAAAATAGGATTTTTTAAAACTCTAAATTTTCATTGATTTTAAGCCTTATCCATCTTTAATTTTGATGCAATGTATTTCTCTGCTGTGAGTTAAACTATGTTTGACAATTCATTTATGCAGTTGCAGCCATATGTTACACAGGGAATTGACTCTTTAAATATTCTGATTCGTATTGCCCAACCAGCTAACCCATCAGGTCATTAACATTTTATTTCATGTCATAACTCTGTGAACTGTAAGTCTTTTTTGTTTGTGTTTTTGCAACAGGTTCAGATTACCTTGAGTACCCATGATGTTGGGGGTTTGTCTCAAAGGGACGTTACCTTGGCGAAGTTCATTGAGGAAGTGGCTAAATAATTCACAGTTAGACATGAGTCAAATCTTCCCTGGCCATATCAAAATGTTGAATGTGCAGTAGTAATCAAGATCTGTTGTTTGGCAATTTTCTGTTAATGTTGTTTAGAACTATGCATTTAATTGTAGAGCTTTGTTTCCGAGGCAGGAGGTAATTTGTTGTAGAATAACTGCCCTTTGCCATGTTCCACAATGTAGTGGATTATGATTTTCATCATTTGAAGCCAAAACTATTTCCATGATTATAAAGTTGTTGTTGCTAGATAGCTGAATGTTTTAGTTAAAATTGAGCAGCATTAACACTGGTTTGAATGTAGTAGAAGAGTTAAATTGAAGGCCATTTTATTTATTTGTGTCCTTTTATTTGGATGAATGATGATTCCCTGTATTTTACATTCCGTTGTGAATTGCCTAGTGATTATATTATAATCCTGAATAAAATACTGCTGATGTTTACTATCATCATGACATTTATTAAATTTAATCACCAATGAATCTCTTCATAATATTAAGAAAAAAAAGATTTGATTATTTTTCTGTTGTTTCTTTTAAGTGCACATGTTCATTCGGCTCATTGTTTACTTGTTAGCTGTTTAATCTTTAAAAAAATATTATTCAATAAGAAAAAATGGATGTCAAATTCCGTATTCTCTCAGATGTGTTCAAAAGTGCAGGTCACAGTTTGCATGTGTTTCAATACCTATGCTGTTCTTTTCCTTTATTTATCTCTCAGAGTCAGAGCACAAAATAACAAATAATTATATCGTTTACTTCGATTTAGTTAGAGGTGGGGAAGGAAGGGATGGGCTAAGATGCACCTAAGTCAAAACGGTTGTGCTTCCCGAGTTTCAGAGTTGCATCTGTAGTCAGGTTGGTATTATGTGACATAGTAGAAACTGCCGTTGCAATAATATTTTTGGGGTCATTTTTGTTTTTCAGTGGCCTTATTTTTTATGACATGGTAATTGTTCTTGGTTTGCTGTTGAGCTTTGTTTTTGATTGGTGTAGTTTCAGAGGAAGAGTGAGGTCTAGAATGCCTGTTTGTGTAATAAGTTTGTGTGGTGACTTTGTTAACATCAAGTAAAATAATAAATCCCAAGGACTTTACATGTGTTTAAAAATCTCAAGTTCTTTTTTGAATGTTTTAAGAATTTTTAGGACTGCTATTACCACTGTACTGTTCAGACCCCGGCCACCACCTGTCTTTCACCTTGAGTGTAGGCTTTTGCGATGCATTTTGCTGCCTCGTCTGTTTTTCTGCTAGCCTCCGGTACATTTTAGAGACAATCTTTTGTAGGTTGTTTATCATCTGACACACAGTAAAACACAATTTAGAATATAATTTAGCATGCTGTTCAAAGGTTCTTTGCCCACAAAGCAAACTTTTTCCGAAGAGATAAAAAGTATCCTTTCGCGTCTTTTTCGTACTGGAACATTCATGAAATGTCCTTTGATGGCTCTCTAGCAGCCGTAAACTGTTTTCGAAAAAGGTGTTCGTGATTATCTCCACATACTGCAAGGAAAGAAGACATCAGACTCCGTAATACCATGTAACCCGTGGTAGCCTTCTGTTGGTCATGATTTTCATCATATACCCAGTCTTGGCCTAGAAAATGAAACATGTTTAAATTGTTTGATTTTGGAAAATTTTAAGTTTATAAAAACTACCAAAATGTTAGCTTTTGCTCCCCTGTGAAGGAAAAATAATGTAGCCGCGAAATAAATGTATCAAACTACCAAATGATTTGATGAAACTTTCTGCAGTGGGTGGTTGGTGGGTGCTTCGGTGTGGTTTGTTCCTTCTTTCTTATCAAACATCTATATCATCCTTACCTCTCATCCTTCTTTATTGAATATGTCATGTTTGTTTCTCTCGTGTAACACCTCTAATCTTCGGCACTTATATTTATGACCTTATTGTGTTGCAAGTGCCTTAAAACTCTTATTTTAAAAAAGAAGACTAGGTCTAGGTGCTCGACCCCAACATTTACTGGGATTAGAGGTGCACCGGCGTCTGTTGCCTGTGTTGTAGCGGATAGGTGCTTCACTGTCGCACGCAGGAGACTCGAGTTCGGTTCCCAAGTGGGGAGATATGTTGAGTATCGAGTATCTCGGTCTTTCTACCGGGATATTGTATCCCTCTCAGCTCGGGAAGGCTTTGACCAGCAGGGTTGGAAGCCCACC
Source organism: Aplysia californica (assembly GCF_000002075.1). Classification (NCBI taxonomy): domain Eukaryota; kingdom Metazoa; phylum Mollusca; class Gastropoda; order Aplysiida; family Aplysiidae; genus Aplysia; species Aplysia californica. The sequence goes on from NW_004797421.1 coordinate 992,030, forward strand.
TCCAAAACGATGGAAAGTATAACGATGGAAACTTAAAAACACCCACATTTGTTGGGACCAGAGGTGTTCAAAAGTAACAATAGTAAACGAACCAAGAATAACACCAAGCTTTCTGACACGAGAGGCAAACTGTTGAACCGCCAGGTTATGAAGCCCCCCTAAGTTTTGCTATTCTTTTATTGCTCGTACTTCCCCATGGGACTTTGTTATAAAACTGTAAGTTTGATCATTTTCGTTTGTTGAAAAAAAATTCTTGCTTATTTATTAATCTCATGCTCTCGAAACTCTGCATAGTCCTTCTACGGGCCAGCGACCAAACAATATTTTTTTCTCCAAAAAAATTGAACCTGCAATAAAACAGTTTCTTTATTTAGGCCCTACGTGTATTAAAAACTTTGGCTCTTTGGGTGCTTACTCAGGATCACTGAAAACAATAACTTACAGTAATATAACCTGGTCAACAAATTGCTCATTTTGAGACAGCGACACTACGCTGCCCCCACATTTGAGTGTAAGCATGAAGATTTCCTCCTACGGTTGTCTAGACTCTAGACGTCTCCATGTGAGTCTCGAAAAGTATATTATATTATGTACTCATCTAGTAGTCTGTGTGGTGTTGAGAAAAATATATGTCAACTTACAATGTCTAAGGTGTAGGCTGTAAAAATCCCCTTTCACTTTTTGACCTGCTTTAGGTTTAACAGAACCTTAGTCTGCTGTGGCCTTTGTGAATATGCTTTTTTAGATTCTGTTGGTCATCCAATGTTTAGACCAGTATGCAAAGATCTATGAAGATTAAACAGCGATTTCGTTTTATCTTGTTAATCACGGCGTCTGGCGAAACTGAGCAAGCTAGATTTATACAGTAGTACCTTAGTACATGGTAGAACATGGTGATAGCGTTTGCAGAACGCACAAAATTGAATGTTTGGTAGCGTATAACAGTGTAACAGAGGGGTCTGAATTAGGGATCAACCTCTGTTACTATTCGCCAGATGATGGTTTGCAGGGCGCCGCATTTATATAATATTAATATAAAATATTCTTCTTTACCTTAGTTGTTACTGAACTGTCTATCCGTCTTTCTTTTTCCCCTGTGCATGGTTATAAATTCTGAGTGCTTATGTAAGCACTAATGTAGGGTTACTACCGCGAAATGGGTCATTAATTCCTTCCAAACCTTAGTGTTCAACCTGGCCATTGACTGGGTCATGAGGAAAACAACAGAGGATACATCAAGAGTCATAAGGTGGACCCTCTTCTCCACCCTCGAGGATTTTGACTTTGCCGACGACCTTGCACTACTCTCCCATACCAACCAACACATGCAGGAAAAAACAAACTGACTCCACAAATACG
>NW_004797421.1:993488-1021971 GCF_000002075.1 Aplysia californica
CACCTGGCTGACGAAAATTTTAAAAAAATAAAGACCTAATTGCATTCTGAAACAATCTGGACTTCATGGGAACCATACAGTGCAAGCAGCCATTTTACAGGCTCCATAACATTAAATGCTGACAAGTACCTTGGTACCCATTCACATCTGGCTGAGGTGAGGAAAATGTGTGTAAAGTGCCTTTCCCAAAGACAACTATATCGGGCCTGAACTTTGAACCCCTAAACTGACAATCTCATGATTATGAGCCAATTATCATTGAGAACCTTTTTTCTTTTTAGACAAGAAAGTGAGAAATTGAGAACAAAATGTAACCATAATTTTTACGAACTTTACGGTTAGGATGTTGTACTACATACAGCATTAGTCTGACCTGATAGGTAGGTACAGTAGAACATGGTGATAGCGGGACTTGTAGTTCCTAAAGAAAAATCCCGCTGTAGGCAAGTTCCCACTATAGGAATGCAAAGGGGAATTACCAAAAAATTACACACTACATACTCTCCTTTCCTTTTACTGTCTTTTTGGATAGCCTAGGCCTAGGGCACATCACTTTTGGAGTGGCTCACATAAAGCATCTCTCCGCACCATCTCTCTGTGCTGCTTGTCCCACCTCACTCATCACTGGACTGGCTAATCACAACGCCGCACCCCTGACTGCCTGTTTGGAGCCCACCTACAGCTCCCAACCCCAACCCCTTCCCCAAGCTAGAGCTCACTCAATCTCTCCCGCTGTATCCAAGTTCGGGTCTTCTCCTTGCCCGGTTAAACCCTAGCACAGTTAATTGAGTTTACATAAGACAAAAAAAGGGAATTCCGGTGAAGTCCCGCTGCAGAGATAGTCCTGCTGTAATGTGTGCCGTTATAGTCATGTTCTACCGTAACAACAATCAGCCTCATAAAAAATTATCTAAAATGTCTTTGGGGTGCAAAACACATTGTCACTTCGCTAGTAAAAAGGCATAACTCAAGTTATTTTGTTTGGTGGTATTATATCTATCTTTTGGTAAAATCAAAACAAAAATGTGCTGGCAGTCACACAAAAAATGCATTGCAAATGCAAGTGAATTAGATGATAAATGGTCTAATTATACAGGGTTTTTTTCCTTTCACCTCAAAAGCAACAAAACTGATATGTGCCATTTTGCTAGCACAGTGACAATATGATATAAGTAGATAGACAGTTTTATTACAATTTATACATGATGAATATTAATATATTGTACAGAATACACACACTCATGTGGGAGCATTTCTTTATTTCCATTCACTGCATGCACAGAAATTGTAACTCAGTCTCTTGAACAATTTCATCTGGGTGCATGGGTAATTCAAGCAAGATTCTTTGTTTGCGCCTTCCTAAAAAAAACTGATGCCTTTGAGCAGAAATCCCATATATCTGACAAAAGTATTTTGCTCATTCCTTCACACCAGTGGAAACATTGATTCTAAAGGTGCTTTCAAAAAAGACTTGCAGTTGATCCCCACCCACTGAGCTTCCCCCTACATCAATGGATTGATTGACATAACAAGATAATTTGATGAGCTTTTTGTTCATGAAAATATGCTTTATAATAGAAACACTAATACAATGTAATACTGCTTCAAAACGCAAACTTCAAATTATATATACATAATTCCTTCGTAGGAGCCTCTATCAAATATTATGATCTTAAGAAGCTTTGAACAAATTCAACAGTAGATTTCATTACACCCTTCCCCTCCCTTCAAGTGATGGACCGTACATGCATATTTACAGTGTTAATTATCTTTTATCAGTAAAATACAAACAAAAATTGTATTATCAACATCTGATTTGTATTATTATCACAGACAGCAGGAGGAATAAATTTCGTGGATGTACACACTGTGGTATGAGAACAGCAGCAATTTACTCTACAGCTAACTTGAAAAGTTGTAAGATCTGAGAAAACTAGTGAAACAATATTACTTAAATTCAATGTACAGTAGTTCCCTGTGCTGAAGCAGCGGATCATGATAATGATCAGTGCAAAATGACAAGACATCATTCAACTGGCCGGTCATAATGTGACGTTTCAATGCAACTTTCAGTTTTTCATGTAAAACAGATTTTCCTGTTCCAAAACATGCAATCTCAGTGTGAAGGACAGTGCACTGTTAGAGCACAGAGTAAATGTCTGTAATTTAACCCTCCAAGTGTCAGCAGCCAATTAAATTGGCCGTAAGATGGGTTCTGTGCTGTCAGCCGATTTAATCTGTCATAATTTGAGTTGCTGTTTTGGTTTGTTTATCCTATTTTTTTAATATAATTAAACATTTCAACCCCATCACAGATAAGCTCTACTTCCTAATAACATTCTGAAAATGGTTAAGTTTGTGGCCTTTACTTGCTTGTTTTGTCTTTTATCAAGCATTTTCCTGCATGATATCGTGAAATCATAAAATTTCCCCTGATATCACAGATGATTTGTTAGCAACACTTGCAGGTTTAGAGAGAAAAATATATGGTTTCAGAGTACAGATTCATTGGATTTGGTCAAACTTCTAAGGAATCTTTCTGTTCGGATTTTGTTGTTTTTTTCCTTCATTATGATTCTGCTGCACCCTCCGTCTGTCCATCTCCTTCTTCCCTCACTCCAGGGTCTTCTGAATCCTCCACAGCCTCCTCTTTGCTTTCCTCCTTCTCCTCTGCTGGAGGTGGTGGTGGTATCATAACATGCTGAGCTGCTCCAGGCACTGAAAAGAAAAGACATGTATTCTCATTTGATTGAAAGGAGTGAAAATGTGGCTGGCAAAAAGACAGCAGCAGCCTGGAGGATATGGTAGTGTGACAATAAGTTAGAGTTTATGTGCAAAAAAGACAAAAATACCTCTGAACTGATATATATATATACTGTTTTATTTCTTTATTGATGGTTGACTTTACATATTCTTTAGCCTGTTTCAGCAACTCTGCTTTATATTTTGATGCTTGCAAGTTCCAGTGGGTTTTCTTCTTTATACATATTTTTACATTTATAGCTATTCTATGAAGTAGTTCACATCTTTCAACAGCAACATTGTGTTTATAATTCTAAGAAGCTTGCAATTTTTAAGTCACCTGACAATAAAACCCTTTTAGTATAGATTTCAATCCCTGTTGCAACACCATCCTTGAATGACTTACAAACAAACTGACCAAACCAATCATGCACGACTCTATTCTATTGCCTTGCGCGTGAGTTTTTCAATCTTTATAAATTTGTAGGTACTAAACTAATTTATACATACTGAAAAAATATGAATAACTGTGCTTATATGCACTTTTTCACATAGACCACATGGCATCCAAGCAGGCTAAACAGCACCTTAACTATTAATGGTTCTCCAATATATATTCTGCACATATTGACAGATTTCTTCAAAGTCAAAGCCCCTTGCATACAATATGGGCACAATATTTTTAAAAAAATATAACTAACAGTGACCATTGTATCAGGTACCGACCCATAGTATACAAGTCTCCAATATAATGTTAGGCTCTAATGGGCCATTTCAAAATTTCTTAATGTGGGCATGATTTTTTTACCATGTTGTAAAGCAGGGTCAAATGCATCATGATACTAAATGGTGTAAAACTTCAATGAATAGAAATGCTTGAAACAATGACATGAAATTAAGTTGAAGCTATCCTACTGTTGTTACTTGGAACATAAAACAAAGATTTTGCACTACTAACCTTCTGTCACATGCCACTATAACAGGAATTAGCCAAACCTGTTCCTCTGCTCTGTGTTGTGATTCCTTCCGCAGCTTTGGGGCCCCAATGCGTTGGATTAGAATCTCACACTTCACGCACAACTGAACTGAGGCTCTAACTAGCCTTTCTCACAATCTATACTGTCAGCAGGCCTCCTCTGCCTTGATACCACTCTCTCCTCTCCAACTCCCACCAGTAGTAACTCAGATTTTTATCAACTTGCAAACGATACAACTGAACACAGACTCACACTTTACTCACTCTCACACTTTCAGCCAAACAATACAAAAGGCTAGGCCTAACCCCCTGCCACAACCAAAAACAACCAAATACACCACACCTACATTGTATAAAAACCTCTTCTCTTCACTGTTGTGTGGATGTATGCACTCACTTGTGTTGCAGGGAACTGGTTCTCTGTCATTTTTTTTTTACTGGTCTAAATGAGAAGTTATTGGAGATATAAATGAAGCTAGTGCTGTTATTATTCTTAAATTACAGGAAAGACATTATGACTTTGTTAAATCTCTCTTGAATAAACATTTTACCTTGTCTGTGCAAACGTAGAAGGAAACGTTTCAGCAACCAAAGGGTTTAGCAGTTTTTATTCTCTCCTGTATAGACAGGTGTCCTGGCCCACCCCTGCCTGGCACCTTCAAGAACCTAGCTGGGTCCATATAATACTAATAATTAGCATTTGTATAGTGAATAATTGTGCATGTTCCTGCTTGACAGCAAGCTCTATGTTATTGACACTATATTACTACTCCAACAGACACCAGAACACTCAGAAACATTCTCAGATTACCTGGAAGCATACAGTGTAAGCAGCTGATTTAGCGTTCAAACAGTAACAAACTTACAAGCTCATTTTCTGTTTTTAGCTAAGAACCCATTCCCACCTGGGTGAAGTGAGGAAAAGTTGTGTAAAGTGCCTTTCCCAAGTATACAACATTGGCCCCCTGATGGGAATCAACACCCATGACCTTATGGTTGCAAGGTCAAGAGTCTAACCACAAGGCCACCGACGCCACAAGAGATATTTGCATGGAACTGACCTGTATCCGGTATGGGCTTGTTGAACTCGTCTGTCCTGACACTCTTCCACTCCACCAGGCGCGACATACAAGTCTTGTCCCCGACTACCACGTGGTTGGCAAACTTGCCCATCATGCGATGAGCCATGGCAATACCGTACTGCACGCGGTTCACGTTCGTTGAGTCAGGGTCTCCCAAGGCTCTTGAGATGTTGTAGGCTTTGCTGAAGTACTCAGTGGCTTCATCATATGTGCCCTAGCAGATATTAAAAATGCAGTTTGTTTTATTCTCTGATTTTAAGAGACCCATGCTGACACAAAAACAGTCATTTAGTGAAAGGAAAGAGTAAGACAAACACACAGAAATGACAGAAAGAAAGGAAAGAAGTAGGACCTACCAGTGGTGCTCCCCACTTACTCACTCATTGCAGCTCAATTAAACTGACTCATTTGAGAGTTTTAAAGATACACCCCAGCAGAAAGACAGATATTGTCGGTGCTCTGATGGAACCTCAATGACTCAAATTTTGATAAAAATCTTTTTTTTTCTTTTTTCAACAAATAATTCCCAATACCTTGATACACAATGTGCATAAAAAATATTAAATCCAGATTCAAACTACAAGTGCTCGAAAAGGCACTTTAAATTATGCACGAACCTCGCTATCCACCACAACGACATAAGTGATCCCTTGAGCCTTGCAATGCAATATAGCGAGGTCCCATCAGAGATCTGTTCAATTGCCATGGGTCAGTGAACCTAGTTATCTTTGTCCATGGGGTCAATTACTTTATCTGGTTTTTCTGAGAGTTGTTGAATCCAGTTGGCCATTAGGACAATATAAAAACAACCTAGAGTATGTTAAACAAGTGCATTTATAGACAACCCAAAGAAAACGAGGTTAGAATGGAGAAATCAAAAGCCACAAGTTGGTCTGTTCAAATTTCACTAACACCTTAGCAAGGTTCATCGGAGAACGCTTGAGACGGAGAATCTCACCAACCAAAGGATGTTTTGTCGTTAACTCAGATTGTGTAATAAAGTGCTCAGGTAAAACCCATTTTGCAGGATTTTGTCAATGCCCCATCACAATACACAGACAGAATTTGATTGTCTAGAGGTATTAAAAATAACAATGCTAGACAGTTTTTTACCTCTCCAGTAAATTGTATAAAAAACTGAGACAATGAGGTTCAAACAGAGTGCCAATGATGATATATGTGTCACATGAGGATAAGTAATGTATTGTCTTTTCTTGTCTCTTTGTCTTTGTTTCTCAACACACAGAGACAAAGACAAAAACTAACCACAGAGTTGCAGACATTGCCCAGGTTGTGGCAGGCCAAGCAGTATTCTTTCTCCAGACCAGTCTTCTCCGTCAACTCCACAAAGCGTTTCAGAAATTCCACACTTTTCTCTTTGTTACCTTGTCTGAGGGGAAGAAAAAAATTAGTAGAATATTGTCCCTCACTAAACTGCAGGGGCCTTCTTAACAAAGCTGAAATTATTAATCTTTATTGTTCTCTGCTCTCTCTTCGATGGACATATTGGACAGTGGCAATATGATTTAGAAAAAGTGTAGGCCTAAATTGGGAAGTGATCATTTGTACAGGTGACCGTCTTGGACAGGTAGTCATTAGAGCAGGTTCGACAGTACTTTATTTCATGCAAAGTTTATTGATAGCATGGTCATCTTTTTGTATGCAATTTGTAATTAAATGTAAAATGAAGTTTTAAAATGCCAATAGGTAGACTTCATTTTCATCAATCTTAAATAAGATTTCAGACACAAAGTACTTTTTTATATAGCAAATTTTGGAGTTACGGTAGGCAAAACCTTCAACATAAAAACTGAAGTCTGATATTCCACAAAATTCAAACCTTTGAAGTCAACATATAAAAGGGATAGAAAATTCAGAACTATACGAAATATGAGTAACTGTCCTTCTCCATTTAATTTGTAGATAGTAAACTGAAGAGTAGTTTTTGAAAGAGAAGAGGCTCACCTGGCATAAATTTTAGCAATAGCATCACAGGCCCGTCCAATGCCTTCACTATTGCTGTCGCCTTGACAAGACTCATAGAAGTTGAACAAATGCTGTAGGGAAAAAAGGAAAAAGAAGAAAGAAAACATTAATTTACCCTTGTCTGGAAATTTTGATTGCGTTTGCAAGACCACTGCATACACGACAATATTTAAAGATTACATCAATATCTAATATGACACAATATTACTCACAAATACAGATAATATAAAAACATGCCATAGCTACTTGCAAGACCATAGAACCCTGCATACACAAATTCGCAGCTCAGTGAACTGAAGAAAATAGGGTCGACTCTTTCAATGTAGATTGCCACTTAGGTTGCATTTCCAGTTCAGCATTTTCTCAGATCAAAACTTAAGTGGCAATTTTGATTTAGCGTTTTAGCTAATCGCCATTTAAATGGCATCTTGGTGGTACCAATTTTGTCAACCCTAAGATCTACCCCTGGTACTATGCTATATTTACTACTTATTTTAATAATAATAATAATAATAATATTAATAATAATGTAGATCATGTCTATAGCGCCCACTCCCGTGTGAACACAGCTCTAGGCGCTATATATATGCATGTACAAACAATACTCAGCACGCACGCACACACACACACACACACACTCACACACACATTACACGCACAAATGTGCACACACATGCATGCCAAAAACACACGCATGCACACAGACACACACACACACACACACACACACACACACACACACACACACACACACATCTACTTGCTTATCACACACATGCGCTTACACATCGTAACGAAATGAGCACATACAAATTCATAATAAAATAATATACACACTGCCATTCGCAAAAAATATAAATGGATACGTAGTCATTGACATAACATTGCACTGAACAAGAATCTACTAATATAAAAATGATGTCCATAAATGTGTCTTTAAAATTTTTAATTTAGACTCAGATATTGTATGTCTCAAGGGTTGGGGAAGAGAGACATTTTCACCCATACTGTGATTTTCTACTCAATTACAAATAGTTCGAGTGCTCATAAAACAAATCCATAAATATTTGACAGAATTAAAGCTGATTTAAGGTAACACTCTTGGGTGTCTCAAACTGTGCGTAAAATTATGGATCCGTTGTGCATTTGAAAAGTTGATAATGGCCCTATTAAGAGAAGAGAGAGGGGTGGTTCTCCATAATTAGGTCTATAGAAAAAGAGACACATCCTTCTAAGAATTATCTTGTTTTCACAACTAGGAATAGAACATTAGGTGAATTTCCATCTGTGTACTACTCCCCCCCTCCCACTCTTTGTGGTTCCATCTGTCTGTTCATCTCACTCACTGATAAGAAATCTTTACATTGCTTTTTAACACTTCGTAATTTATCTCACTCACTTAATAGAAATATCTTTACATTGCTTTACAACACTCCGTAATTTAGAAACTCTTTCAGAATAATATATCTGGATCGATAACAACAACAACAATCAGAATAAATCTGGACCATGTTCTTGTTTTAGTAGTAGAAAAGTAGTTCTTTTCCGCAGTAATGCCCTTTGAGCTTTATTTTCAATGGAAGAAAGTGCGCTACAAATATTAAAATCATCATTATTAGTATTACATTAAATCTACTAAACTCTCATCATTATCAATACAGTCATAATTATTATCCTCATCATTATTCTGCATCCTAACATGACTTACAGTCAGCGCAGTGTCCAGCTGGTTGTGCTTTTGATAGGCCATGCCCAGCGTGTAGGATGACTCCCCTTCCAGCTTCTTGTCTAGGCCTAGATACACAGAAAAAAAAAAAGCAGTTAAATTTTCAGTCAGTTCAGCATCAAGGCACATTAGTAACACTGATTCAGTTCACTACATCAATTTCGAACATAAAAAGTAGGTCCTATTGAATTGGAATAAGTAGGAACATCACTAGTAGAGAGGAAATATTCTAATTAAAAAACCCAAACTCAGATTTTGAACTTTAAACTTCTGGACTACGGTATAGTTAAAATTTGTAACTTTCAAACACTCAACCAGCATCGCTACTTCGATGACTTTGAGCTTATTTTCATTAATTATTTTCTCATTTCTATGACTATCAACTCACTGCACTTGGCCATTTCTAGAGCTTTGGTGAGGGTCTCCAGGGAAGCTTCTGCATCTTCCTCCTCCCCAGTCCGGCCCAGCTCTGTGCCGATGATCGTGTAGATGTGATAGAGTTTGATGCAGGAGTCTGTGTAGTAGCTCACCCCGGACGACGTGATCCAGTCTTCTTTGTTTTCTGATGCCAACTTGTGATAAGCTTCAAAATGTTTGGCTGCTTCTCCATACAGCCCTATGGAACAAAATAAGCATAAAATAGGTTAATAGATTTACAGTGCATGTTTATGGTCATTTATTCCTCTCAAGGTTCAAACGACTTTACAGTAATTCACTTTGGCCTCGCCTGACGCTTCCAAAATACCATATTGGTCCCCCCCCCCCAACCCCCGCATTGTCAGCTGCATACTTAAATATTGACATACTCCATTTCTACAGATTGCCAAGTATCCATGTGCAGAGAGGTAAACTACGGAAAGCAGGGTCAAGTTATCAAAACATTGGAGATCTGCAGAAGAGAACCTTACAAGAGTGCCTACTGAAAGGTGAAATAAGTTGGGCGGAAGACCTTTTTCTTAGCATGCCCCTTAGATTTGGTACTCCGTCCCAAAAGAAATGTGTGCATTTCATGAAACACAGAATTTAAGAAAAGTCTCCGGATGCAAGACTGTCCTGTGAAAGTAGTTTTTGCATGTGAGAATGTGTGTGTGAGTCTGTGAGTTACTTGCGTGAGAGTGTGTATGGGCCTTTGAGTCGCGTGTGTTTATATTAACTTCTCAGTGTAAGAAGCCATCATATGTGACTTTTCAAAGTGACGTATGGCAGAGTCTCACACTAAGCCGTCAGTGTGTGTGCGTGTGCGTGTGCGTGTGCGTGTGCGTGTGTGTGTGTGCACGCGCATGCGTGCACAAACGCACTCGCATTTTCGTGTGTATGTGTGGGCAGTTAAATGGTCTAACAATGTACTTTTTCTTTCTTTTGATTTGTCAGTCGTATTGAATGGTAATTCTGCACTGTACAGTACATAGAGCCTTCAAAGAATGAGGTGCTATATAAATTCACATTATTATTATTTCAAAAGTTCTTTTTGTAAGTACACAACATCTCATACTGTGAACTCATTACTCCTTTACCACAAGTCTGACATTTTACCTGTCAACTAGTGTCCTTCACAGGATGCTCTGGATAGTTTCAACAAACCTGCTCTTCCATCTCTTCCAATTTTGTTAATTCTCTCTCTTCGCCGGCTGGATCCATAACAACAACAACTGGATCTATAACAGCAGCTCTCTGGGCCAGAGTTTGTCATCCACATCTGCAACTCCTTGAAATATAATCCCATTCACCCTGAGATCAAGGAAACGAAATACCCGGTACGCAAAAAAATAACCAAAAAACCATTCACAGGCTATGCCTACAAGAGCGAGGCTTCAAGCAAGGTAGTTTAATATATAACTTCTAACCCTCCATGAATCATTCCCACTTCCATAAACTCACCATTATTTTGATGACAGAGGCCGACATTGCAGTGCCCCTCAGCTTGCATTTTCCCACCGTCAGTCTCCACTTTGGAAGCAACATTCAAACATGTGGTGAAAAAATGATCCACAAGCCACTGATCATCTTCACTGGCCTTGAAGAACTGAGCAAGGTCATAGCGAGCTTTGTACTCTTTAGCAAAATCACCTGTACCAACAAAATCAGAAAACGTTAAATTTCAGCATTCATTATACTTTGCATTTGGTAGCCTTTAACATATATATATACAGTAGTCTCAGCCTAAGATCCCACTGCTTATGGTCCCGGTTCGCCTAAGATCTTGCTGTTTTGGAAAAACAGAATTTTTACTATATAAAAGTCACCCCTACGATCCCGCTCTGAAACGCACTGAAGGAGCTACATTTGGCTAAGATCCCGCTTTTCAGGTCGTGATTTAGTTGTTTTTTTCTTTATTTTAAGAAAAAAAAAGAATAAGAAACCTGGGCGTGCTCAGCTGATCAACCAAGTAGCGAAAATATGCAATAATTGTATAGCCCGTCACGTCACGGATCATCCACTCTCATGAATGCAATCACACCTCTGTAGTAAATCCCGATACGCGGTTACCATGATTTTGTCCCAGACAGGATCACACCAAGGCGCGAACTCATCAATGAGTTGCTTTCCCAGGTCACCTGAGCAACTGGTTCCTACCTGACACAGTATTTTTTTTTAAAGCCCTACCCCCTTCCTCCAAACCAAAAAAAAGGAAAAACTGACTTCTGAAAAGAAATTTTAGTGCTGAGGAGTCATGTCAGCTCATTTTAAAGCAAGGGAAGATTATTGTACAGATTTTGGGCCTGACCATGAGTTACTGTGGATTCTACTCCCTACCCATTCGGCAGCTAAGATCTTGCATTTTCCTTGCTCCAGAGCACTGGGATCTTAGGTGGAGACTACAGTATAAGAACAACTCGTCTTGTCAAAAGTAGAATATGGAAAACAATGGAAGTCACAATGAAGGCCAAAAAATTGTCATTTGTCAATAAATCAACTGTCTATGTACTTCAAACATTACTTTATTTCACTAAAAATAACACATTAAGATCTGAAAAAATATTTTTTCAAGATAGGCCACTTCTACTTCTCTCTTATTTTCCTACTTATGAGCTAGAACCTTGGGGCAATTGTTTGCGGGGTGGGGGGGGGTGGGGGGGGGGGTAGTGTGTTACACGATACAGAAATAGAAATAGTGTTTATTACATGATGTACTTTACACATGGTTATTTGGTCCATTATAACCACACAAAAAAACTCAACTGAAATTGGGCAGAGAATAAGTATCAATTCATTGTACTTTTCAACTCCCTGAGATATTAATTCCACTGACATAGAAAGAGCAGCATTCATTTGGCAATGTTAGATGAACATAAAATAAAGGTAATCTACATTTCTAGAACTTCACGAGACATTCAAACACAACATAAGCTGTGTATCAGTGCAATCATTGAGTTCAAAATAACAACATACAAACCGATTACTTTTATTAAAATACCCTTTCCTTAACTCATTCGCTACGCCGAGCCGTGGGGGGCGGCGCGGCTCAAGTGCCGTCAGTACGCTAAGCCGCCCCCGGCGGCTCGAGAACCGACGTTCAATTTTAGCTTGGTTTCTATTCCAATCCACATTTCCATGTTAAAATAAAGGTCATAATATAATGTTGACTTCCGGGTCAAGCGTTTCCACCGAAAATCGGAAGTTTTGATTCAGTTTTGAAACATGATTTTGTAGTTCATTCGACTTTGTTTTATCGCGAAGCCCAAATTATAGCCCAGACACCAGTCTTAGTACTTTTACACAACAAAATGTATCATTATTTTGCTCACTAAAGAAGTGTAGGACTCTTCTTTATAATATTGATACTGTTGGACGCAAATTGCCAATGCACTGTAATTGAGAAATCAATATTTTTGAGCGCTAGATCTAGGCCTAGATCTAAATAGTCAAAATATTTTTTTCTCCCCAAAATCACTACTTTTGGGTGATAGTAATCAAAAAGTACCACTCAAGACATGTATAGGTTTATTCCACATGCAATTCTGAATAATTCCATATAAGTTACGCGTATTTTTTTCTGTTTGTGATCCTTTTTTCTAAATTATTAATTTTTTTTTTTTTTTTCAATATCGGATGTTATGATCCAAATGTACAAATATTATGGAATGTATGTAAATAACTGCACATTTTTCAAATATTTTCCTGTTCTATATACAGTTATGGTTATTTTGAGGCATCATTTGACTAGGTGCAAACATATTTTTTTAGTTTCACCTGAGATTATAAATTTTTTATTTTCCAATTTTATCCGCATCCAATCACAATTGTGTTGCATAATCGCCTCTTACAGGAACCAAAGTTGAAGAATACGCAAAAAAATAATGCAGATGTATTCTACAAACCATACTGAAAATGTTGGTATATAATATGTTGATATTTATTTGAATTTATGGCCCCAAAGACCTGTGAACTGCGCACTAGTCATCATCTCATTTCGCCCTCCCGAAAAGAATTCGTCCACAAGCCGAAAATAATACGTAGCGAATGAGTTAACTTTTACATAAAAGTAGCATTATGTTAGCTTTACCAATTCTATTGGCCGCTTCTGCTTCTGTGAGGTGAACTTTCATCATATCCAGTTTCTCAGTCTGATCTTGTAAAACAGGTTTTGTCCACAAAAATGATTCTGGCCCTGCTGCTTCGCGCTTTTCCATTTGCTGACGGATAAGGTTGACCAGCTCACAGAAAAATAGGTGGAAACCTTCAGTCAACATATCTAAACACAGGTTGTGCTTATAAGAATTTCTGAATCTGAAAAAGAGTAAAAATTGTTGCAAAATTAATCACAAAGAATTACTATAATACACTTTCTCTCCTCAATATGTTCTGCAGTTTCTTATAAACACAACAGTTATGTTGTGTAACAATGTGAAAAAGTCCTGGCAATATGACAGGGATTTCACTGTTCTTGTATCAGAACAGAAGTGAGAAGAGAGTTGAGCATGCTTTACTTTGAATCTGTAGTGAAATATATATAACATGTTCAAAGTTTTTGTCTGCAAAAAATGACTTGGAAGTTCCCTCTTTTGTCATGAAAAGTAGTGCACTACAGTCAGATTATACTACTTTCAAAATTCAAAGTATTATCCAGGACTTCCTTTATCTTTTCAATATCAGTACTTTACTTCCAGAATTTTACATGAACTTTGGTGTTGTTTTTTTAAATACAGTAATGGAACTCAATACACTCAACATAATATCAACAAACTTGATTCACTCACTCACTTTTTTTTTTTTTGGTAAGTGTTTTACGGCACTCACAACTGCATTAGGTCATATGAGCACGCGGGACAAATTAAACATTTTCACTTTTCGATTTTAAACCACCAAGGGATCTTTAACGTGCGAAAACTTGTACACAGGACCTCTGAGATTTTTCGCCCTTGTCCGAGAAGGCTAGATGTAGATCTTTCCTTCCAGAAAATCAAGGATGTGGCTAAAAGACAGCAGTGAGAAAGAGCCAAGGAGTAGCAGCAGAAAGGCTGCAGAAAGAATCAGGATCCCAGAGGTGAGGGGGCAAAGGAGGTGTGGGGGTGAGGGCAGAAAGTGGAGACGAAAGCATACGACAGAACATTGCTAGACAGCAGGAAAGAAGGTGAAAGGAGACAATTTTAGAGAAGAAAATTTTTCAGACACTACCCGGATTTCAACCCGCGTCCTTTGAATGAGAGGCGAACACTTTAACCTCCAGGCCACGAGAGCCCCCTCACTCACTTTACATGCATTATAGTTTACAGGTACAATAAAGTTTATCTGATCATAACTACACTTGGTACCCAACACTGCTGTCAGAACCAAGACAAAAACAACTAAAATAACTTACTTGGCTATGTCTTTCTTCTTGAGGATTGGCATTTGGTTTCGAAGAGCTGTGCTCTTCTCCATAGCCAAACGATCTCGCCTTCCTTTGGCATTTGCTGGACTGATGGGCTCAAGCCTGCCTCCTGGAGGTGGCCTGGGCTTTCCATATGAAGGAACAGCATTTCTGTTCTTGTTGATCGGCGGGAGGGTTGCCGCCATGGCTGACAAAAAAGCAAATTCGAAATAAGAGCTACAGGTAAAGATTCATAGTTAAACATGGCTAGCATTATATAAATAAAGTACAAAATATATTACATTAATATGATGAAGATTTCTATAAAATTCCTTTGAAAACACTGAATAAAGCAATTTATACCAAAGATTTCCAGGGTTCATGACAGCATAAGCTGTCTCAATCATATATATTTATATAACTTTAGGTACCAGTATATGGCACGTCAGTCCAGCAAGTGTGCTGTCAGTGCCATTTGCCCTAGACACCATCTGAACTGAATCCCTTTATGTTAAAATCATTGTCATAACAAAAACCCACTAAAAGTAAGAATTATGCACAGTGGCGGTGGGTAGTGAAGGGCTCACGGGCTTGAGCCCCTACCCCCTCCTCACCCACCACCCCCAACTCTATCCCAAAGTAAATGGAAGTTTCTCCAATGAAATAAGCAGTTGAAACCGTTATGACCGCACGCAATGAACACAAAGTGATCAACTTGGCGGCTTGCTCGCTTATCCAATCACTGTTGTCACCGCTTACAACTATAGTAACCCAGCAGCCAATCAAATGTCTTTAAGGCTCAGCGAAGATGAGCCCTTTTCCCACAGCCCGTCCTTAATGAAACTCTTCTTGTAACAAGGTAGAAGACTGGGAAAAAATAACACTGTACCAAGTGCTCACGCTCTCCTAGCCCTGACAATGGGGTGAAAGTTTACGACACACTTCCCCCCACTGACACAGATACCTATGCGCCGAATCCTTCTCAGTCTGAGAAAGCCTAGCTATGCACCCATTGGTTCTTTGTTGGGTGTGTTCAACTTTCTCGACTACACGGCCTAATCCGGCTCAAAAAAGTATTATGTTTGAAGTGCTGTGTGTGCATGTTTGTGTTTGTGCCGCTGAGATTTAACAATTATAAATCAGGTCGTACTACTTTTAAGGCAACTTTTTCATCACACGAAAACTAATTAGAGGAAATTTGGAGGTGAATGAGCTTCGTCCCCACCATCAACAAAAATTTAACTAAGAACAAAGAGATGGAAAACAAAGGCAACTCTTCTCGTATGAATGGTTCTCAAACTGCCGTGGCTCACCGTGAGTATAGAAAAATCATCACTGTTTAGTTCTCATTGCTTGCTATTTGGTGGTAAAGAACTGGAAGCAACCTAAGCCCCTCACAAATTTTGGTCCACCCACCGCCACTGATTATGCACATACTGACGATCAGTCAGTTGTTTTCTGTTCAGGTCAGATAGTGCCAATCCTACTATATGACCTTCATGGTAACCCGCAAACTACATAAAGTCATTTCTAAAATGGGGGGTTCAAGTTTTCTTTTACCCCAAAATCTACTAAATCACAGCCAATCCATGTGACTGTAAATGAAATTGGATAGTTGAAACAAACAAATATAAAACTAATTCAAGGTAAATTCAAATGAATAAAACCACTTGTTGCAATGTTTGAAGCACTTATCATTGATGTAGTGGTTAGATGCTTCATCG
Organism: Aplysia californica; assembly: GCF_000002075.1. NCBI lineage: Eukaryota > Metazoa > Mollusca > Gastropoda > Aplysiida > Aplysiidae > Aplysia > Aplysia californica. The sequence goes on from NW_004797421.1 coordinate 1,009,516, forward strand.
TTGCATGCACCAGAAGCGAGTTCAATTCCCAAGTGAGAAGGTTTCTTTACTGAGTTTCTCCATCTGTCTGCTGGAATGTCATATACCTCAAAGCCAGGCGTTGAGAAATTTATTTCTTTTGTGCTCCGTGGCTGTTTTTATCTACTTGCATTTATTCAAAATTGCACATGAAAAACAGGTATTATTTATTGCATGGAATATTCATTTCTTCTTAGCATGTTTGTTTTATGCTTTTATAGGTTAAATAGGGGTGGAGGTATAAGAACATTTGTGATGGATAAGTCAATTAAAATTGGATGACAACATTGGCTCAAATATGAAATGGCCTTCCGTCTCCATATATATATATACCAAAAGCTAAAATGGCACAGTCTACTTAATGCAGTCCAATATAAATGTATGGAAATCCACATTTCCATACCCAAGAAAGTAGTTAAGAAAATGGGATTTACATAGAAATAAGAGCAAACCTGGATGGGAAAGTTCTTCTTCTCCTCTTTGCATTCCCCTGCAAGATCTTAAGGGTAGTCAACTGCTGGTACTTCAACCTGCAGTGCAACTAAATTTTACCTATGTGACTGTTTTTCAGTAAGGGCTGCCCCATTCTGATTTTATGCTTTTATACTGATTAGAGTATTTTCAGTTTTGGTAGGAATTAATTCTAAATTTTGCACAGATGGCGGTTTAAGCCTACAGTTATCAGTTTTAGGAGGGATCTTTAATTTAACGAGCACACCATGCATACAGGATCTTCAAGATTTTTCGTCCTTATATCAGAGATAAAGGCTAGGTGTTAGATATTACCAACCCTAAGATCAGGGGCATGGTTAAAATACAGCAGTAAAAAGGAGCCAGAAGTAGCGTACAAAGAGTGATGAGTAAAATAGAGAGGAGCCCAAAGGAGGGAGCAGAAAATGTAGATGAAAGCAGGTGACAGAACATGACTAATGAACAGCTAGAAAGGAGGTTACAGGAGAAAATTTTTAGAGAAGAAAATTTTTCGACGTAGTCAGGTTTTGAACCCAGGATCTATTGAATGAGAGACAAACACAGACCTCTAGACCACGAGAGCCCCCACTTGTTACATTTCAATAATTTAAATAATATGCCTCAATCAAGGCAATATTTTAGCTTTTAAATAACAAAGTAACTATTTCTCTGAACGTTCAGGAAAATAAACTTGCACTCTATTTCTCCGAACGGTTTCCATTCTCAAGATTTTTTGGTTATTTGCGAGATTTAGGTGTCATCTTTCATTCTGCCATTCTGCAAGGACTGGGAAGAAACATTTTTTGCATAGAATTCAATTTCTAGAGCTAGAGATTTTTAGATATCTGAATATTCAGGTACAGTCGAACCTGCCCTGACGGCCACCTGTAGAGACGGCCACTTTCCATTTCCCCCCTTGCGTTTTTTCTATATAATTTAACTGTGTAAAACGGGCACCTGTCCAACGTGGCCGCGGCCACCATATAACACACGACCCCTATCACACTGAGCAATAAAACCTGTCTTAGACGGCCACCTGAGTGACTCCATTACGTTTTGTCATAAATTGTGCATAGGCCCCTGGTGTTGTGGGCGAGCCGTCATAATCCAATCACCTGTCGTTATTGTTAGGTAGTCCCTCCAACCGATCATGTTGCGTAGGCCCCTCCCACTGTTGACCAATAGGTAACAAATTTTCAGCTGCTTAGGAGGTAAGCGTGTGATACCGGCATAACCCATAAGCCCCACCCAGAACTCATACACAAATCGTAAGTGAGATGAGAGGTCACTGTTTACCCAGTCAGTAACAAAGTAACAATGGACGTCAATATGAACTTGTGACAGAAGCATCCCTTGTTCTCTGAGCGGTGGCAACCCGTGTGTTTGTTTCACCATAGCACTCGGTCCATTTCGTTTTATTGTCATCCTTGCACAAAAACAGCAACAAAAGAACCCCACCCAGCGAAAACATCAACAACAACAATATCAACAACAACAACAATTCGGCTACTTTCGGTTGGGACCTCAGAAAGGAATGGTTTGTTTTCTTCATTTTGACCAGTCCTGCCTAAGACGGCCACCTGCCTTATACGGCCACTTTTCTCCTTGACAATGGGTGACCGTCTTACACAAGTTCGACTGTACTTCAATTGTAGTTGGGGCAACGTTCCCAGACTATTCTTCATTTGAAAATGCCTTCAAAAGCAGCGGCGAGAAAACAAAACTGCTCGACTTTGGCAGTAACCTATTTTGCATTTAGTCACCCCTAAAACAAAAACTGTATCACAAAAAATCCCTCTACGCGCATATACCCCCCCCCCCGCTCAACCCCCCCCCCCCCCCCCCCCCCCCCCCCCCCCCCCCCCCCCTCCCCCTCCCCCCCCCCCACCCCCCCCCCCACCAAAGCCCCACGCGGGCGGGGGGGGGGGAGCCACTCCATTATTAAAATCTCGAGAACGGAAACCGTTCAGAGAAATAGATCTAGAGTTCAAGTTTATTTTCCCGAACATTCAGAGAAATGGAACCTAGAGCCGGCCTTGAACTTTAAATAAATCATTAATTGTAGGCCTACTTGACACTTCTCTACATTGCATAGCTGTGTGCTGTTTGCCTTTACATGCAACTAGATCTAGCTAGATCACTGACACAAACAGTCTTATCTCATAGCCGAAACGAGGAAGAATGACTTAGATCTAGTTTGCAGTTTGTAGTTGATATAAACATTATTCATTATCATCTAACAAGGCACAATCACAAGGCCAACATCTTGTTTTTTTTCTCTCGTGTTTTGATCCGGTACTCAATAGAGAACAATGCAGTAAGATATAGGGGCTTAAATTCACTGTAAACCATAAAAAGTCTTGAACTACACATCAAACCATATAAATACTTCACAGAAGTACCTGATAATAAGTGTGGCTTGGTTTCAATTCATTGAACGAAGCTGCTGATCAACTTCAATGGCGGACGTCAGCTTCAGTCGTTGTTATGACAGCGACGACTCGGAGTGAATAAAATATACCACTGATATCCTTAAACTTTATCAAACAATAAGGTAGGTATGTTTTTGCCGCTGCTTTTTGTTGTTTTTGCTGGAAACACTCACCCTTACACGTAAATATACCTCAATACAATAACGTTTGCTTTATGTTGACTGTTGACAGAGTCGGTGCGGAACCATGCTGTAGGGAAACATGGCTGCCCCCTGAGTGCCAGCCAACAACAAAGGCCAAATCTGATAGCCTAGGTCTACAATTTTCGTGGAAAGTTTAAAGGGTCCACGACTGCTTCTTGGCAATCTTGGACCTAAGGTTTTCTTTTTCAGTTCAGAGTTCAAAGTGTATTCTCAATAAATAGTCAGGTAAGGATGGGAACCAGAAATGTATAGATTCTAGATCTATCACTGTGAAAGTTCTTCCACTGAAAGAATGGGGAATCGAGAACTGAAGTCGTGACTGAAGTTAACTGAGATTAACTCGTAATTTTATAGTTCGTAGAAAAAGACAAGTCATTAGTTTAGTAAATCACAGATCTAGATTCAAGATCTAATTCTATATCTCTAGATTTTATAATTTATATCTAGATCTGTACGTAGTGTCAAAGTACTTGCAGTGGCGGTGGGTAGATAAGATTCTAGATCAAAATAGGAAGAGGAAGAGGCACATGCGATTAAAAGTAGAAATGATGCAAACTATTTTTAGGTAAGGCGCCCATCTTGTTTGACGTCAGACCAGGATACCCCTCCGATCACGTGACTACATCTAAGTATAGACAACCGCATGGCACCAAAGATGGAAGTGTCTATGTATATTATGCTTATTAATCTACACAAATTTCTCGGAATTTTTGATAGCTGATTTGATAGCGCGTCTGCGTTTGATGTCGAGCAATGACTTTTGGAGCGGTTCGATTCAGGTCCCGGACAGTTTTTTTTTTCTCTTTTCCTCCTCCCGACTGACCAACAGTTCCATAAATTATAGGCCTAATTTTAAAAATGTATTAGTGATTAAAAATGCAGGAGGGGGGGGGGGGGGGGGGGTAGATCTAAGTTTAGATATCTAGATCTAGATCTAGATATTATCTAGTCCTCCTGCGTCTTTACGGCAATTTTCGTGCGGTCTTCCATCATGTCCAGGTAGGCCTAATAAATCTAGATCTAGAATCTAGATTTAGATCTAATCTAGAATCTAGATCTAGATCTAGATCTAGATCTAGATTCTAGATCTAGATCTAGATCTAGATCTAGAAAATCCGAAATGTTACCGAAAACACGTCGTTCCATGTTTGGGTATCCCAGGAAGTGATGACATCACATTACTAAAATAAGCAGCCAATCAGAAAGATGCGTCATTTCTAAGTTTAACGGCATGTGGAAGAGGCTAGCCGTACTTAACCCTTTCGCACTTAGCAGGCTTGGCCAGCTGTGGCCCCCCATCCTTAAGACAAGGGCAATAACTCCACGAAAATTGAAGGGGTACCTTACTAAAAAAATTGTATAAAATCACAAACACAACCCAAAAATGATGAAAATGTATATTTTCTGAAAGGAAAATGAATGAGCTAAATTACTAGTTAGATCTATATCTAGATCTAGATTAGAATCTAGATCTAGAATCTAGATATAGTACAAAATTATAAGTGGAATAGAAGAGTTTGAAATGATATGAGAGGTATTTCTGAGGGGAAAGTGGCTATTCTCACCCGCCCGGAAGTTCTCGCAAGATCAACTCCTCCCCTCTTCTCTCTCTCTCTGTCTCTTTCTGAATACTGTCTATCGGTGTGGACGATCAAATTGACCAAAACAAAGTTAAAAAATGATGTTAAAACACAAAAGTAAATTAATTTGGTTGTCTACAAAGATGCTACGGCTATTTAACTTTTCGAATCGAGCCGAAAAAGGTAAAATTGAAGATTAGCAGACCACCTGGCACCTGCATATTATGAGCTGTGTAAAAAAAAAAAAACGATTCGTTCAAATACACAAGCCTGTGTCATCTCGATTGTTTACCAAGAAAAAGTTGTGTTGCTGTGTAGAGCTGAGCATACGGCAACTTTTGATTCCATAGACCAGCGCACAATTCATTACGTAGATCTACGTCAAGATTAGCTTATTATTGTAATAATGATCAGTTGCCAGGGGGAAAAAGACTGACGCGTATGCGACGTTCAACACCCGGACCGATAGTGCCCCCCCACCCCCCTCCCTGACATGCACAGCCACATGTGTGCAGGCCGCCCATCTGACCCCGACACACGCTAACGAGCCATCTTTAATTGCTTCTGGAGCTTTTGCCAAAAGGTGGGGGTGTTTGCTTAAGGACTTTTTAAATCAACCACTACTCATGGTAAAATATGTTTTCTTCTGAAAACTTTATGTATATGGCAAGGAAATAAGTTGGTCAAGCTGCATGAGCAAGTAGATTGATGTGTGCATCTTATATCTCTACATAGAAAGATAATAGTACTAAAAATAGGGCATTTTTTACTCATCCTGAGTGCACACATAATTGTATGTTAAATACAGAATATTGTTAATCTTAAACTATCAAACAGAAGTGCATTCAAACATTGAAAATAGTTTGTATACACCATCATAACAGCGTGTGTCCATTAAAAGGGTTTTATTTTTTTATATTAATGATGTTATTGCTGAGTAAAATTTATAAGTTCGTTCATAACTCGTGTCATAATTACATCATCAGACTTTCCAAGGTCTAGAAAACCCAAATCGTTTAACATATCATCCCGGGGAATGACCGGTATTAAACATTGGTTTGACATTGATCCATCAGAAGGGTAATTTTCCGCTCCATCGCATGGTTTTGCTTAAATATGACTTTGATTGAGATAATCCAGGTTTGTCATAATGATGTTATGAACAAACACTTTATGATATTTCTGCAAAATATCATGTGAGGGACTTCCCACTGTTTCACAACATCCTTTTACATGGTGGAATGAACATGGAAGAGTATCGTGCTGATGACTCAAAAGAGACGCGAAGAAGAGGCAAAAATATGCTTGTCATAATGGATTGTCATCATGTTATGAACGTGACGGTGTGTCATAATGGTTATGAACGAAACCTTATTCCATGTAATTCATAGTTGTTTTGGGATGTATTTTTAATTTTAACCCAACTTGAGGATGTATTAGACCTTGCTTACATTCTGATATTTTGATTTTTATCATAAGTGTATGGGTCTGGATTTTAATTAGTATTTTACTTTTGTAGTAATGGTTATGAACGAACTACATATTGTACTCTGAGGGCTTTCCAGAGTTGATAAACATTAAAAACATGTACACAGATACATATTATGAGGAAACTTTCATTTAATATAAAATTTTAAAGTAAATGACAGGTCAAAATATTAATTTTTAGGTCAAAACTGAAGTTTGTCATAATAGTTATGAACGAACAATTAAAGGTATTCTAAGGGTTTTTCAGTGATTAAACTTTGAATTCTTCCCACATATAACCTTATTTTGAGGAGAGTCTCATAAATTAAAACAATTTTATGTGAATGACAGAACAATAAGTTAATTTTTTGGGCCCAAAGTAAAATTTGTCATAATAGTTATGAACGAAACAGTGTGTCATAACGGTTATGAACGAAACATTATTCCATGTAATTTACAGTTGTTTTGGGATGTATTTTTAATTTTAACCCAACTAAAGGACAGAATAGACCTTGCATACATTCTGATATTTTGATTTTTATCATAAGTGTATGGGTGTGGATTTTAATTAGTATTATACTTTTGTAGTAATGGTTATGAACGAACTATTTATAGTCCATTTTATATATTTTGAGGGCTTTTCAGTGTTAACAAACTTTAAAAACATGTACAGAGATACATATTATGAGGAGAGTTTCATTTAATAAAAGTTTTAAAAAATGAATGACAGCTCAGAATGAGTAAATTTTTAGGTCAAAATTGAAGTTTGTCATAATTGTTATGAACGAACCATTTTAAAGGTATTCTAAGGGTTTTTCAGGAAATAAACTTTGAATTCTCCCTACATAGAGGAATCTATCATATTTTAAGGAAAGCCTCATAAATGAAAACCGTTTTATGTGAAAGACAGAACAGTATAAGTAAATTTTAGGGGCCAAAAGTAAAATTTGTCATAATAGTTATGAACGAAACAGTGTGTCATAATGGTTATGAACGAACTTTAAATTTATGCATAATATGACCTAAGACCAGTTTGCGTTTAAAAATAGCTGTTCAATGGTCTTCCATTTATCACTTGACTATAATTAGACCAGAGTGTTATTTTAGACAATTCTAGTCGATGAAACTTGATATAATCGATAGTATTTTGGTCACTTATTGTTCGTTCATAACTATTATGACACAAAAAAGTAATTTTATCAAAAATTAATAAAGATTTTTATAAATTGTCAATTCTATGTATTTTTGGAAGTTATTTGCTATGTCTCAAAATATAACATCAGCCTAGCTGAAAAAAGGAACTTTGAGTATTCATAAATTTGTGTCATCATTGTTATGAACGAACTTTTTGCTATTTCCGTCATTCAAGTCAGAATTACACCAAGACCATTGCATATACAGCTTTGGCAGTTACTGAGTCTGAAAGAGCAATCATTAGGCTATATAATATGGGTGATTAAAGAATTATTACATAAAGTTGATTTTGGACCTCATTTGTCACACCCTGGTATCCCACCTTTTGGCAAATGCTCTCTGATGACCTCTTGACAAATAAACATTTATTAAAAGCGCTATAACTTTTCAGGCCGGCCTCAAATTCATCATAAGATAAAAACTCGGCTCCTGCACAAAACGCCTTTTTGCCCGAAGTAATCCCGGTCTCTACCCAGCCTGAGGCGAGTCACGAGTGAGGCAGGACAGGAAGCCGGAGTCACGAGTCACCGGAAGTCGGAAGTGATGTCATGCTGGACAAGAATCAGAGTCCGAATAACGTTTTTTCATATTCGGACTCGAGTCCGAATAGTCACTTCGATTTCTGAGATGCGTGTCTTGGATTCCGAGTTTAGGTCTAGATCTAGATCTCGTATACATTTCTTTCTTTGGGTGTTTTTATTTTGTTTCTGCTGTACTCATATTGGGCAGCTTTGCGCCCATGCATCCTAGAGACATGATGGCGTGTTTACAACTAAAATCTCCTCCGACTTTTGTTCCCGCTCAAAAAGTCAAAAAGTGACTCTTTGTGCTAGCGAAACAAGAAAAACACCATAGTAAACCGGAACTCTTCCTCTATAAAGATAGCTAAGTGAAACTTCTGATGATAGTAAAAGTAGAAGCCTCCCGCGGCAACGAAACAAACACCCCCATGGCGGGCGCATTCGGGCGCTATAGGGATGAGTGGGGGTCACCGGCGCGGGCGCATACGGGCGCTGTAAGTGCGAAACGGTTAATGACGGCTAGACTGGTTGGCTAGCCGTACTTATTTTTAATATGGTGGCTGGACTGACCATAAAAAAAAAATAGGCCTACTTAATTGTAAATATAAATTTTTAGTTTGCAGTACCTAAAGTATTTGTATTTGAGACTAAACCAGGTGCCTTAATGACAATGCATGTATTTTAAACCTCCTGTTTTCTAATGTTAATGGGGCCTAAGATATAAGTACGGCTAGACTGGCAGTCTAGTCGTACTTAAGTACAGCTAGACTTCTTGGCTAGCTGTACTTAAGTAGGGGTAGACAGCCGGGCTAGCCGTACTTAAGGACGGCTAGACTGTCAGGCTAGCCGTACTTATATTGATGGCTGAATGGTAAATGAAATTTTTAGTTTGCAATGCCGATGCCTAAAGTATTTGTGTTTCAGACAAAACCAAAAGGTGCCTTACTGACTTTCATGTATTTGAACCTGAATAATTACTAAATCTAGATCTAATGAGACCTGTGTACTTCACAGGTTTGAGTTGATAGGGCCAAACCTAGATCTAAGTACGGCTAGCCACTTCGATCAAAATATGGTTGGGAAGTCTTCCCTCCTAAAAATATGATTTGGAGTTGGATAGTGAAAGGGGTGATCTTGTAGCCGTTCGTTAAAGTCCATGATCCATTTGTTTACATCCAGAGAAGAAATCCAGAAGTCTTGATGACCAAATACTTTTTGAAATAGAGGCTACACAAAGAGCAGGGATGCAATCTTATGTGCAAAACATCAAATGTGAGGCAGCGTGGTGGAATCAGGCTCTCGTCAAAATAATCAAAGTGAAGAAACGCGCATTTTCCGGCAGGTTTGTGAATTTTTATCAAGTATAGATCTATGATTTTTGGCCCAACACTTTCAAGCCCATTAAAGAACTCATCTGTGTGGATTTTTCTGAAAAACGTTAATTAAGGGCACAACAAATGTAAATTTTAATTTACCATGGACTCTTAAACTAAGGAAATAACTAATCTTTGGCGGCCATTTTCTCCGGAATTTTACCTCTGAAAACAGGTGACTCCCACCTTCATTCGCAAATATCTCGATTTGTATTCAAGATAAATGGACATTTTTAAAATCCAAATAAAGACAAGTGAACAACTTTAAGATGATACCAATAACTCTACATGCCCAAAAATTGACGAGAGCCTGATTCCACCACGCTGCCTCACAAATTAGGATAAAACCCCCCCACCTCCATATTTTTATTAGGTCAGGGGGGCTTCTGAAACCCCAGTACTACTCTTGACTTTAACAAACAAAACTACAAAATCACCTGAAAGAGTGTGGTGTGTACATTTTAACGGAGTGGCTATGGGTACGGCTCTCCCGTATGCATAGCATTGAGGCTATGTGTACGGCCCTAGGCTTTGTAGGCGGCACATAAACTATCAAACTGGACACTACAAGTGGACAAACTTAACCTGGAAGCACGCAGGCCCTATATAAAGGGCGTGAGCCGGGCTACCTGGGAAGTGCGCAGGCCCTATATATATAGGGCTGACCTACTTTGACCGGGAAGTGTGCAGGCCCAATATAAAGAGCATAGACACTGACCTTTTTCAATGGAAAATTTCAGTATTCCTCATATATATATATATATATGGAAAATGATGTTGATCTAGATATCTAGTAATGAAGTGACTATTCGGACTCACTCGAGTCCCAGGAAAAAATTATATTTGGACTCGTGTCTGATCAAGGCGAATATTAATAATAATTGGCAGGTCTCTGGGGGCCGCAAGAGGGCCCCTGAAGCCGAAGAAAATTTGCCATTGAGGAGCTGAAATTTGGTCCCTATCTGGGCTTCAATAAAAAAAAAAAATTTTTTAATGGTTCGACTCACAGTCCTAGGAAAGCCACTATTGAACTAAATTGGTAAAAGGAAAAGTAGGCCTATTCTGTTACTATACTTTGTTGGTAAAAGCTCCTCTTGGGGACAATACCAGAATGTGCATGATTCATCACCACATAAAAAATAAAGCAACAAATTATAATTTTATGGGGGAAAAATTGTAGATCATTAGGAAGGAGGAGAAGAAGAGGAGGGACACCCCCCCCCCCCCCCCCCCAATAAAAAAAGCTTCCGTTAGCGGGGTTTGTTCCCACACTCATGAAATAATTGCGTGACTTCAGACGCAAACACGCTGCCCATGCAGCTATCAGAACTGCCGACAGCCAGAGGTAGATTAAACTACATATTTATCTCACTGTTTCAGGAACGGGAACACAGCATAGATCAAGATTTAGAGATCTAGTTTTCCTGGGCCTCTTTGAACATTAGCAGACCACCACTAGATCTAGATCTACTCCAGTAGAAAGGGAGGTGCCTGCTAAAGTCACAAAAATAATAGATAGATCTAGGATCTAGATCTAGATAGAAAGCTTGGCAAAAGATCTAGCTAGATCTAGTTTGCAACAGTTTTTAGTGCCAGGTGGTCTGCTAATCTTCATTTTTACCTTTTTCTACGACGAAGAAAGTGGAAAACATGTGGGGTGGGGGGGGGGGGGGGCGTATCCATGAGGCGGCGGGCATCGGATCGGCCTAGATTGAGTGGGGGAAACTAAAAAATGGCGGAAAATTGGAAGCACTGAACGTTAGATCTATAGAACGAAGACACTTCCTTTTTTTCCAGACCCGAGTCCGAATAGACAAAAAATCTATTCGGACTCGAGTCGGAATATATAAAAATATTATATTCAGACTCAAGTCCGAATAGAAATTTTGTTATTCGGACTCAAGTCCGAATATGAAAAATTATATTTTGACTCGAGTCCGAATAGAGATGGCCATCTAGTAAATTACAGGTCAAAGTCATAAATAGTGACCAATGACTTTGCAAGTTATCTTGACTTCGTAGAGCGTCTTTTTGCCAAGATATCGATCGATTAAGTAACGCGGTCCAGCCTAAGATCATTCATAGCTAGATAGTTCACTCCTTTCTTTGAGTCAATTAAAAGAGTGTCCATAAAATCCGGTGGCGTCTGCTTTGAAAAAGAGCGGACTTTGGAAACAGAGTTACCCTACTTGTGTGAAAAGCAATAAAAGTGAAACTAACAAACTGTGCGAGGCCTATTCCTATTCTTCATCTGGAGAAACGAAAGAGAGCTTCAAAACAAAGACTGCAGTTGCAGAGCCTATTTCCGCAGACACTTTTTTGGCTGAGTGAACAATCTTGTTATTTTCGTTCTTTGGTCCTGCTGAGCAATTATCAAGGCTGTGAGCATGCCTAAATTAGATCTAAATCTATACTTTAGAGGGCCGTGTGTAGGGAGAGCCGTACGCATAGCCACAGGCTATGTTTAACCTGTAGGTTAGATTATTATTGCCCCTCTTTCACTTTCAGTCTCTTCTTCACAGTCTACTCTCTTTCATCTTTCTCTGTCTCCTCAATTTGGAATTAAGTAGTTATTTGACTTAACTTTTCCCCTTTAAAAATGCAAAGGCCTATAGTCCTATAATCGAACCTGCCGTGACGGCCACCTGTATAATATGGCCACCTGTGCAAACCGTACAAACAGCAACTTTCCATTTTCCCCCCTTGCGTCTTTTCTTATAATTTCACAGGCACCTGTCCAACGCGGCCAACAACATCCTTAATCAACCAAAATTACCTGTCTGAGGTAGCCACCCAAATATTTAATCGCCCAACACTTTATCAAATTATAAATATTTTATGTTTTGGCCCCTGACACTGACACTGTGGACGAGCTGTCATAATCTATTCACCTGTCATTATTTGTTACTCCCTCCAATGTCCAATCATGTCCCACTCACTGTTGTTTACCCAAGCTGACCTGTACAATACAGTTTCAGCTGTTCTTCCTCATTTGATTCACTCTGTAGAATTTAACATTATTACAGCCGTCATGAGACTTTGCTCTCTGCGGAAACGAAAATGTGTCTCACATTCAAATAAATCCAGCTGTTAATGACGGCATCAATGTAAAAATATAACTCATGTCCTGTTTTAAAAAACAACCCCCTTTCCCTTAAAAAAAAAACAATAACTAAAGCCAGAGAGACAACCCCCCC
>NW_004797421.1:1022513-1064546 GCF_000002075.1 Aplysia californica
CTCTTTCTCTCTCTCTCTCTCTCTCTCTCTCTCTCTCTCTTTCTCTCTCTCTTTAGGTGCTTTCTCCACTCTCTTTCTGTCTCCTTTCTCATATTTCTCTTTCCCTCTCACTCATTCTTTCTCTTTTCATCCCTCCCAAAGGAGTTGAGAACTTTCATAAACTTTTGTACAGGTTCGTACCCGCAATTCCAGCATCTTATATCACGATGAGCAGTGGGGCATACTGGGGGGAGATCCCTGCTGTTGCTGACACTGAATCTGGCATAGCGGCTCTGGAGCGAGAGCAGATCACCCGGCCCCGAGCTATAGATGTGGACGGACCACCGTTGCATCAGCCGTCGAGCAGACATCATCCTCCTACTAATGAGTGAGAGCTATATTTTTGCTGCATGCACGTAAAAATATTTGGTCACATAAAGTGAAAAAAAAATTCTATTAAGCTTCATGTTTTGCCTTTGCTTAATTCAAATGAAAATGCTTGTGCAAGAAACGCTATTAGGATTAACAAAGTCACAGGCTTTTTTCTCAGAGTTAAGGTGCTTTGCATCCAAGAAGTGCAATAACAGAAGAAAGAAAGAATAAAAGGATGTAGCAGGAGCATACGGTAACAATGTCACTATATATACCTCTCCAGCATCCCCTGCAAAGCTGCTGCTATAGATCCATCTTCTACATTTTCAAGGGTTTTGAGGATTGGCCAGTTCCATCCAATTGGATGATTATAGAAGTTATGGCTCTGCTTCCATTTGGCTCAATTCCTTTAAAGAGAATAGGCGTAGACTCAGCAGTCCTGCCTCTTGATGAATAACCTAGCTATGTTGAATGGGGTGATCGGCTGTATCAAGCCTTATCATGTCAGCCCCTGTTGCTTTTGTAAGTCTCAGCCTGTCTTATTAAACCCCTTCTGCGCCTCGTCCAGAACTCTTCAGGTTGTGCTGAGATTGTCGAGGCACTGAATGTTCTGAACTCCTCGGGCATAAATTGTCACTGTTTCTCTAGTTTTCTAGAAGAGATGATTCATAACATCATATTTACAATGTTTTGTGAGTGATTTCCCCATTCTATTCCCAGTTATTTTGCTATAAAAAAAATTTTAAGTGTGAGAATTAAAGTGAATAATGTTAGTTTTATTCCCTTCAAAGCTCCCTTTTGCACACAACATGAGGTTGGAACTACTCGTCTCAGATGGAGATAGTGCACTGGAATGAAAATTACTGAAACGACTATACATATATATGTGATTGTGATGGATTATTTTTTCAGATTTCAGATCATTGTATGTCTATTACTTGGAGGAATCTTTTGCGTGCAAGTTTTTAATGAATTTTACTCTGAAAACAAACTTTGTCAGTTATTGTCTGCACAGCCACCAAGAACTAATAGCTCACCAATTTGACATATATATGTGAAATGTTACAATTGAGTTTAATAAAAATGAAATATAGATAAAGTTTTATCATAAAGTGAGCCTACTGAGCGCCCCCCCCCCCCCCCCCCCATTTCCCAAGTCAGCCCCCCACCCAATGTGACTCTCAAATAGTGCATGCTAGTAACCTTAAATGATTATGAACTTCAGGATTGGTCTCCTGTTTATTTGACTTTGTTCTAAACTGTCTTTTCCCTATAAGTCTTCGGAGTAAAGTCATGCTAACTGAACTGAAGTTGTTAAGTCTTGACCAAAACGCCTAAAGCCCAGGGATGTGTCCTTTATAAAACTTTTAAAAACAATTTTCTCGTGTCTATTTTCACCTCTGATTGATATATATCTAGCTGTTAGACTTCTTATATAAATCTATTTTTCTAGAGTCCTTCCAAGTGAGCACTTCCAAATGGATCCACTGGTCACTCACTCGATCCGACTGATACAACACATCAAGAAAGTGCAAGCTGCCATCAGTGACTTACAGAACGACCTGGTTAGTCGGTTTGTATTATATACATGATATTTGGGGACACGCCCTCTTAGGATTGTGTGTTTTATTATAATTTCTAGGGGGTCAGTACCTCAACAGGTACGGTGTTCACCTGTTATCCCAGAGGTCTGGAATTTGATCCTCGCTGACGTCAGGTTATTTTTCTCATGTTTTTACATCCCCTGATCCTAGGGTAGGTAGGATCGAACACCTAGTTTTCTCGTATAATGATGAAAAATCTCAGAGGTCCCATGTTAAAGTTTTATGAATATTTAGAGTACCTTCAAAAACAGCATGTGACCGTCTGTCAGGCAAGTTCTAAGCTCTTAGATCAAATCCGTCTGTCAGGCAAGTTCTAAGTTCTTAGATAAAACAGCCATGCATGTTCATAAAATCAGCTGTGAGATGAAGCATCTTGAGCTGTGTTTACATGGGAGCAAGTTCTATAAAAATTATTATTATTATTATTATTATTATTATTATTATTATTATTATTATTATTATTTTTAGTTACTTCCTGGCCTCTAGCAGAAGTATGAGAAGAAGATTATGATTTCTACTGTGAGTATGCTCACTTTTTATGCCCTTTTGAGTCATGAGCATATATGGCAGTTTTGAAGATGCTGTTAAAATATGTTCCGTGGTCTTTCAAAGTTAATTTAAAGTTGGTAGTTCATAGTCTATTAACTTTCTTACGGAAGACCATTTCAGCTTCACACAACCTCGGCTCCTCTAGGGTTCAAACTATACTATAGCAGCATAAGACTGTTGTTGGAAGGTACTTTTGGCTAGTTTGCTCTGTCCATGTTGTTTTTTTTCCCTCTGTTATCATTGTATACATCAGCCTTCTGGTCGAATATGGCTGACGCTTGGCTGAGTTGCCATCATTAACTTTGTTTCTTTCAGAAGTCAGATCCTGATGCAACGGCCAATAACGTTGGCCCTATTCCAGTTTATGATGGCCCGCCCATACCAGACCCCTCTAGAAAAAAAGTCTACACTGATGAGAACTATAACAGGTTTGTTTGGTTCTGTCCTCTCTCAGGGCTGTCTCTTAGACCGTGTACGTTTATTGATCCCTTTGTTTGTACAGAGATAGCTTTTGTATTTTGAATAATGTGAGAATATGAGGATCCTTTTTTTTAAAGTAACATTTTTATGCTCTCTCACTGTCAATTCGTGTTGATGAGGCGTAAAAATGCGTACATTAAAATTTAAAAAAGATTTGGAGCTGTGAATGTAACTGTCAAAAAAGGACACTGGAAGCTTCATGCACTCTAATGCAGGCTGCCTTCAAAGTTTTGGTCAAGGCTTCTTGCAAGAGAGTAATTTGGGGGGAGGGGGGGTTCTTTTTCTTTCCAGAATGTTGGATAAATAGTCAGACTGTTATTTTTACCATGCAATCAATTACAGTTCATTATGATTATTTTATTGTTATCCGCTTGTCTCACCTGCTGCATGGAGATGAAAAACCATTTTAATCGGATGCAATACTGACTTTACCATCAGACACATCTGGATGAAATGTCCCAACATTGGAGAGACCCAAAAAAATATGTTAAACTTACTAATTTAAAGATTTTGTTGTCCATCATTTATCCCAACAGAATTTTTAATTTAATTTTGTTAAGGTCATTGGTTATTGCAGAAATTGTAAATACTCGGTAGTTATTTTTAAAAATGAAAACTACTGTTACTTTACAAATTCATTTTTACTTTATATTTTTTTATACTTCAAACATTCCGACTTGCAAAGTGAAACTAAGCCATGCTATGAAATGAACTAACGTGAAATCAACCTACTCGTTTCCCACACTCTCATATGACCTAAAGCAGTTGCAAGCACCATAAAACGTTCACCAAACTAAACACAGTTCTCTTTGCTTCTTTACTCTTTTCACTCCTCATGGCATTCTAGTCGAGGGGTGAGGCTTTGGGCTCACCATAAGAAAAAGTTGAGTTTTCAATTCCTGGCTCCATCAGGTACGATATTGTTAAGTTACTCAACTAAAAAAAATTTCAGCTTGTTGGGTCCATCTACAGTGCATTTGTACGTGGAGAGGGTAAACAGCCTTCTTCCATTGATGACATCACATGCAGGAAACATCTCCGCCGCTCCACAGCTGCTATCTGTGCTCACCTCTCATTTGACAGTAAGTAAGCCACCAAAGACTGAAATATCAGGCATTTTGAGTCATTTATTCACATGGGATTTAGACCAGAAGTGATTCCCCGCAGAATTCCATGATTTTATAAAAGCTCTATTAATCTTTTTCTTATTTTAGAAGAATATAATTTTTCTTAATTATTCACCATATAACAAATGAAGGGTATGTGTTATTCTAGCATCTTCGTTTGTCGCTGTCGCTGCCGCGATTTTTTGGGCAAATTTTGGTCCATGAAGCGCGGCTGATATTTTCGCATTTTTCAACAACAAAAAAATACTGCTCAGGAATAAAAAATTGAAAAACAAACCACGTGGAATAAAAATTTAGAAACTAAAAAAGAAAACATACCAAGACCCTAAAAATAAAGACACTGATCATCATTAACTTTACTTTTAGAAAGAAAAACTAGAAAGTTTATTTTCACTTCCTCTTCACTTTGTCTCTTTCTCACTTGTTGACACCACGTTGATTTGTTATTTTCAATGAATTTTCATGTGAAGAATAAGTACATTACATACTATTTATGTATTGCTGTTTCCCTTTAATTTGTCCCTCTTTATTGTGTTTTAAGTTACCTAGTTATTGTTCTAATGTGTTCTTTTTGGGGGGGGTTTTGATGTTTTGTTTTTTTGGGTTTTTTTATAAGTGTTTTACGGCGCTCGCAACTGCATAAGCCAAGGTCATATGAATGAGCGCGCGGGACACGCTAAACATTTTCAGTTGGTAGGAAATTTTGAATTTAATACGGGTGGCTGGGGGCCGAAGCCTACTCTTATTATCGATTTTTGACCACTTAGGGATCTTTTACGTGTGCAACTTGCCCACGGGACCTCCGAGATTGTTTGCCCTTTTCCGAGAAAGCTAGGTGTAGATCTTTCTTACCGTAAGATCAGGTGTGTGGCTGAAAGACAGCAGTAAGAAGGAGCCAAAGAGTAGCAGTAGAAAGGCTGCAGAAAGAGTCAGGAGCCCAGAGGAGGGGGCAAAGGAGGTGAGGGGGTGGGGGCAGAAAGTGGAGACGAAAGCAGATGACAGAACATTGTTAGTGAGCAGGAAAGGACCTGAAAGGAGACAATTCTAGAGAAGAAAATTGTTCCGGTCGCTACCCGGATTTGAACCCGGGACCTTTGAATGAGAGGCGAACACCTTAACCTATAGGCCAAGAGAGCCCCCGTTTTTTATGTTTATCTATAATATAGCGTATGTCATTTAATTTGATGTTGTTCCCACCTTTTTTTAAATACAAAAATTGTTATGTTAAAGCGTGTCTCTACCAAAACTGAATAGGCCTACTGACACTGTGTGTAGTTCCATAATTTACATGTAAGTAATATCCTGTACTTTTTCTTGAATTACACACGTTTAGGGTTGAAACGGCCAATCTTCGGATAGGTTAACACACATTTTTATTTGTTAATTTTTGTAATTGTTTATGTGCTGTTCTAATTTTGATTTCATTCTGTTTTGAAACCTTTATTTTTCACGTTTTACATCCTGTGTGGCTACAAATGATATTCTGGTTGCTTAAAACAGAACACAAGAAATTCTGGTGCTTTAGATGAAGTTACCTCATTCAACATGCTATATATAATATATGTCGCAACTTTTTTGTCAACTTTTGCCAATTTTTTGGCAACATTTGGCAACTTTTGGACAAAAAAATGGCAACAAACGCAGATGCTAGGTTATTGGTAACGTCCTAGAAGTCACAAATTAAATATCAAAACTGGTCATTTTATAAAATCATTGGTCTGGATTTCAGTATATTGAAACAAGGGGGCTCTCGTGGCCTAGAGATTACGGTGTTTGCCTCTCATTCAACAAAGGTCCTGGGTTCGAATCCGGATAGCGACCGAAAAAATGTTCTTCTCTAAAATGTTCTCCTTTCACCTCCTTTCCTGCTCTCTAACAATATGCTGTCGTCTGCTTTCGTCTCCACTTTCTGCCCCCACCCCTTCACCTCCTGACTCTTTCTACAGGCTTGCCACTGCTTCTCCATGGCTCCTTCTTACTGCTGTCTTTCAGCCACACCCCTGATCTTCTGGTAGGAAAGATCTACACCTAACCTTCTCAGACAAGGGCGAAAAATCTCGGAGGTCCCGTGTGCAAGTTGCATAGGTTAAAGATCCCTTGGTGGTCCAAAATC
The DNA here is from genome assembly GCF_000002075.1 of Aplysia californica. Taxonomy (NCBI): domain Eukaryota; kingdom Metazoa; phylum Mollusca; class Gastropoda; order Aplysiida; family Aplysiidae; genus Aplysia; species Aplysia californica. The sequence goes on from NW_004797421.1 coordinate 1,028,738, forward strand.
GATAAGAGTAGACTTCGGCCACTACCCGGGCAAAATTCAAAATTTCCTGCCAACGGAAAATGTTAGGTGTGTCCCACGTGCTCATATGACCTGATGCAGTTGCGAGCGCCATAAAACACTTACAAAAAAAAAATTAGAAATATTGAAACAATAATAAATTCAGAATATACTTTTTTTAAACCATATTTCTTCCATAGTCATTCAGTTATTTATGTGAATTTCAAAAAGTATTTTAGCCAATAAAGTATCAGCTTTTGTAATTACATATGTCCTCTTTAATGGTTGGTAAGAAAAAAATGTCAATTAAAGGTATTTACCTCGTATTTAATTTTAAAATGAATTAGAGGTTTAATTTTGATTACTTCCCTTTGAAACCTAAAAAAAGTCTGAACTTTCCAAATAGTTTTGGTTGCGATTAAAGTTGTAAGTCACTAATCAGAAGTTTAAAAAAAAATCGTAGTAAATTGCAATTAACGAGAATCTTCTGTTGTCTCTCTTTCTCAGCTTCTTCAGAGTCTGTTCTTGAAACACTGACAGACGTTTGCCACGAGTTCTTGTGCCAGATAACGAGACACTTGGCAGCTGCGGCGGACAGAAGGGCTACTCACGGCTGTTTGGGCTTCCCTGTAAGTGATGGGAGGGTTAGGTTTATCGATAAAAGTTTATCAGCTTTTTTGGCTTCTTCGTCTCATGCAAAGATCTGAAATTGATCTTTCTTTCTCTCTGTCTCTGTCTCTCACTCTCTCTTGCTCTCTCTCGCTTGCTCGCTCTCTCTCTCCCTCTCTCTCTCTCTTCCCTCTCTCTCCCTCTCTCTCTCTCTCTCTCTCTCTCTCTCTCTCTCTCTCTCTCTCTCTCTCTCTCTCCCCCTCTCCCTATCTCTCTCTCTCTCTCTCCTTCTCTCTCTCTCTTTCCTTCCCCCTCTCCATCGGCCCTCCTCCCTCTCTGTCCTCCCTGCTTTCTTTCTTCCTCTTCCTCCCCCACTCTGTCTTTTTCTTCCTTTTCCCTCTTCTCGCTTACACACGCACTCACACACCCACACACACACACACACTCACACACACATAGACATACACACACACACACATACATACACACTCACACGCACACACATACATACACACTCACACGCACACACATACATACACACACCCACGCACACACATCATGATATGCTTCTACTCGTGGCTGCTTCCCTCAGGACATGGAGCGAGTCCTCCACAACATGGGTCTGGGCAGCGTTTCAGATCTGCACCAGTTCTTGAATAAACATGATCTCTGTCTGTCTGTCTGTCTGTCTGTCTCTCTCTCTCTCTGTCTCTGTCTCTCTCTCTCTCTCTCTCTCTCTCTCTCTCTCTCTCCCTCTCCTTCACCACCCCCCGGTCTCTCCGCCTCTTTCCGTCTCCCCCCCCCCCCACACACACACACCTCTCATGCACACTCATACACAACGTGATGCTGTCGAAACTGTCCAGGACTGCCACCCATTGTTGAGGAGAAAAGTTGTAGTCTTAGACAGGTGGAATTCTTGGACAGTATCATTATAATGTGGGTTGTTTTTTTTAAGCAAGTGGGAAGTGGTCATTTGTGCAGGTGATTGTCTTGGACAGATGGTCTTTAGAGCATGCATATGTAGGCCCCCTACATTTACTTGTGGCTGCTTCCCCCAGGATATCATGGAGCGAGTCTTCCACGACATGGGTCTGGGCAGTGTGACAGACCTGCACCAGTTCTACCAGCAGCGCGTGTTACAGTACCACCGGCGACTGACACAGCAGTGTGAGCAGCTGATGGCACAGCACAGCGCACAGGTCAAACAGCCACCCACAGCGTCGAAAGGAGGACGCGGCTCTCCGACAGACGGTGACACGTTACATGTGATCAGGTGAGTCTCAGTTTTGTTTTAGTAGTAAGAGTGTTGCAGCACTTGCAACACAAGTAGGTCATATAAGTGCGGAAGGTTAGAGGTGTTATTAGAGAGTAATCTACAAAGAAAAGGAGGGGGTGATAGAGACGATAGATGTTTGATAAGGAAGAAGAAGCAAACCTCACCAAGGCCCCCACCAATCGCCCAAAGGTGAGTTTTAAAATCAGACTTTAGTGTGAAACTGAATCAGCATTGTTCCAGCACATTACTTTCATAATACAGTGAGTATTGAATCCAGCCTTTTGTTTATAATGTAAGGTTATCCAAGTGTCTTAGTGTTTGTGATCAGTATTGTGTTTTGGCTTTTTCTTTCCTATTCCCTGCTATCGTCATTTTCCTCTACTTCTTTTGTATCACACTCTTGTGACCCGCTATTTCCGGGGTGCCTTGATTGTCGAAGCAGACTTTGTGCTGCTGAAGCTAGAGAGGTGAGCAAAGTAAGTCTGATTCCCTGTAAGGACTTCTCTGTTGACATCCACCCCTTTATGCTCATATGACCTTATGTAGTTGCGAGCTCCGTAAAACTACTAAAACTGAAACAAAGGGTCTTCAACATTAGTTTGGATACGGGGGTCCTGGGTCTTATGGGGGATGTGAGAATCCTCAACAACTGTGGGGTATTACGGTCTTCAGCTTGTGTGAGATCCATGGGACCTCAACAGTGTGTGGGGGTATAGGGGGTCTTGAATTGTTTGTGGAGTAAGAAGGTCTTCAAGATTGTGTGGGGTATGGGGGTCTTCAGTTTTGTTTGTGGGATACAAGGGCCCTCACCACATCGTGTGTGTATGGGGGGGGAGGGGATGGGGATACTGGGGTCTTTATCATTGTGTGATACAGGGGACCTCTATATTATGTTAGGTATGGGGTCTTCAAGATTGTGTGGGTATGGGGGTATTTTGTATATATAAAAGTGGGGGGGAGGGGTCCTTATCATTGTGTAGGGTATGGAGAGTCTACAGTATTGTGTGGTTATATATTGGTAGTGTGTGTGATACAGAGGTCCTCAATATTGTGTGAGATATGGGGGTCCTCAGTATCGTGTGGAGGCACGGAGGGTCCTTAGTATTGTATAAAAGTTTGGGGGTTTTCAACTCTGTGTTGGGTATTGGGGTTTTCCATACCGTATAGAATTGCAGGGGACCTCATTAAATCATTTTGGATACAAGGGTCCTCAGTATTGTGTGAGGTATGGGGATCCTTACTGTGACAACAGAGCCTAGTTAAGTTGAAATTGGTCCCTGAATTTTTTAACCCTTACAGCAGTGGGCTATTTTTAGCCCTCACTTCCTTCTGGCCAATGTAATTCTGGAGTCCTTGACTCCTCAGGCCCAGTAAAGACTGATTGTGTCTGTAATTTTTTGCAGACGTCAAAACAATTTCTTTTCTGCTTTTGTTTAAAGATTTAGAAGATAGCGTGTAGAATATTTTTCAGGTCAATTGAACTAGTTGCCGAAAAAATATCCAACTGCATTTAGGGTAGCCTTTATCCTGTTTGTGAAATACATCCAACTGGGACTGTGGGAACAACAAATCATGAGGGAAATATAACGTGACTAGGGCTGTAAGGGTTAAGTTTTGGGGGAGTTTGCTGTTGGCTGAATCTGTGTGTCACCCTTTTCTGACTAGGATCAAGGAGGAGCCTAGCGCGGAGATGCAGTTCCCTTTGCTGGATGAAAATGATGAAGTGAATGAGGCAGAGCAGCTGTTGAACATTGAGAGTAAGTGACATTATTGTTGTTTTTTTTGGTTTTAAGAAACCTTTTGTGCCACCATAGACACAATTTCAATATTTTAGAAGATACTGCTTTGACTTTGCCTTTAGTAGAAGAATAAAAAGGGACAGTGAACCTCACATCCAATGAATTTTGTTGAGTTGGATTCTTGGTTTTGCTGTTCACGTGGTTTCCACAAACACAGGGTCTAACAAATGTTTTATCTCGTACTCTCTTTCTCTTTCTTTTTTTCTCTCTAGGCAGATATTAATATCAAGTACTGGTAATACAGTTACTAATGTGTTTTCAGTCTTTTATTTCAAACACCTGAGAACAATTGTGTTTTGATGGTTGGGGGGGGGGGGGGGTGGTTCTGTGTTGTATTCTATATTTTCAGATTTTACCAATATAATGTCTATATCAATATGTCTGTCCCCGCAGATTTATGCAAATTTAGATGGCTAAATTATGCTAGACAAATACAAAATTATGCAAGTTACCGTAATGCCGTTCACGACATGTTTTGGTCTTTTTCAACTAGAATTTTCATGTTTTATGTACAGAAGAATTGAAAACAGAACATATCAGTATCAGTAATTTTTTTGTGTACAGTAGTCTCCACCTAAACGCACGCCATACATTAGCATGATCCGCTCAAAGGTACGCTTTCGTCATCTGACGAGTTTTTTACTATATAATTAAGATGTAGGCCTACAAACGCACAGTCACTCCCTCTAAACGCACGCTCCGATCTGCGAAACACGCCGACAGGTAAAGCTTGACAAAGGGATATTTTCACTATAACCTGCACATCCTGCGTTAGTAAGACAAGCCTAGAAAATTGGTGAGCATGCCCCTCTCGCCGGACAAAGAGAGTGATGGACAGCATTTTCACATCCAACTTTCCATTGACCCATCGATCTAGATCTAGAGGTCTAGGACTGGTCGGTGAAAAGTTTGGGGGGGGGGGGACTGAAATGTTTTTTTATTGGTCTCTGGAAATGTATCTTTGAGAGAAGGTTTCTGACTGGGGTTTGAGTGACTGTGTGTAATGTTTTGTTAGATCTAGGCCTGATGCGCCCGCAAATGCCGTAAAACACTAGGTCTAGACATGATTAAAGATTAAACAAGTAAGCCTAATCAGCTGCGCTCGAAGAACTTATAATGTACTTGTTCAACTAATCACAAGAGAAAAGTTTCTCTGAATGAGAGAATGATTCTGCATGAATTTATGGTCGTGGGTGGTCGTTCGGAAAGCCACGTGGCCATGGCCCCACAATCGCATAATCCAGCGGGGACAGATATCTGATAGGAAATTCATGCAAACATGTTCTTTGTATGCATCGCCTTTTTAATTTAGCAGAGCTGTCTACTTCTGATCGATTTTCAGGTTTAGGCACTTTTGAGATCACTGTAGAACATGAAACTGCATCTGGGCTGACTACTGAAGTGGATACGAGATGGACGTCTTCCCACGGAGGAAAGACCAGTGCAGCCGATGCCAGGTGAGTTTGTAGCGTGGAATAAAAGATCGTAGAGCAACTGATCCCATCTCATAGTATATGATTTTGAAGTCCACCTACTCTTAATATTTGCCTATTTATTTTCTTGTTTTCTATTTTTTTGTGTGTGTGTGTTTGTAGTGAGGTGGAAGTAGGTACCACAAACCCAAATTTCAAAATGCTTTGATCAAACATATGTTTGTTGCATCATAAAGAACTATGCAAACCATGAACTTTGGTGTTTGAATTATAGAAATCGGACAATTAAAAAAAAAATGACAGGCGTTTGAAATTTGTGGACGTCGTAAATTTTTGGCAACTTTAAAATCACGTTAAAAAGTGCGATTTTGTGAGTTCACAGAAAATATATTCAAGTACATAAAGTGTGTATTATCATTTGTTTCAACAGGTGCCAGTATAAACTATGCAAAATACCAAGATGAGGACAATCAGAGTTTAAATTAAGCCAATACAGAGACTTAAAATTGGAAAAAAATTACTCCTTGATGCATAATGTTAATTCAAAAATGCTAAAAAGACTGATTTCAGATATCAATAAAATGGAAAGTTATTGCTGAAAAGAAATGAAACTTACAGAACATATTCACAGTAGTGCAAATTCATAGCCCAATTTTTTTCAGAGTTCTGGCACTTCAATTTAATCAGTTATGGAACCACAAAAACGGGAAAACTGCCAATTTTGCGTTATAAACAGAAAATCACAACACGGTACACATGGCCTAAACACTTTTCAGAATAAAATCACCTAAAATCATGGTAAATTTCTGAAACTTTCCATGCCAATGTACTTTTGGACCAGGAATCCATTTCTGTTATCATTTCTGTGATAACATGAAGCATTACAATGATATGAGGTTAGATAAGAGAAAAAATAATAAATTATTCGGCATAATTTCAACAAAATCATCTATAACTTCTATAGAACAACAAGAAAGACGCCCAAAAGCTTCATTTCTGTGTGTTTTTGGGCCAGGAATCCATTTCTGCAATCAAATCTGAGATAAAATGAGGCATTAATAAAGTAAATATTCAACAATGACAGATCAGATACACAAACACACACAAAAACTCCTCAATTCTAATTACTTTTTTTTAATTGGAAAGAATTTCCAATTTTTTTTCAAAAATATAAAAAAATCAGGCAGAAGCTCCCGCCCGGGCAGAGCCCATTTTCGTTTCAAGACGATGATTTTTTTTCTAAAAATATAAAAATTGTGCAGAAGCTCCCGCACGGGCAGAGCCCATTTTCAAATAAAATTAAGGCCAGGACAATTGGGGAGAGGGTGGAGGAGACACAAGTAAGTTAGATCTGCAACAAAGTTCAAATTCCCCATGGCTCATTAATCTAAAAAAAATTGGGTCTATTCAGGAATAGATCTAGCAATTCTAAAGGTACCGACTTATTTGATAATCACGTATTATATAAATGAATGAAGCTCTCGAGTAGGAGAGTTCATTTTCAGCAGTAAACCAGCCTCTAAAAGTTGTATGAAAAAAATAATTCAATTGGTGCCGGTACTTGTTTCATGAGTCTAAATAGATATATTGACTAAAAGAAAACAATTAAATGAATTAGTTATCAAATACTTTGTCAGATATTCGCAATATTCAAGAGAATATATTCATTCATCAATGAACTAATGCCAGCTGCACCCCCTTCACAGACGAGTTCATCAAGCTTGTTATGATCTTTAAAAAGAGGTCACCATTACGGAATCATCGATAGAATTAAATGGTCACGTGACCAGAAAAAAACACCAATTTTAATGACTAAAAACAAATTGATTTAGATTTCACCATATTTTCAAGAAATTTAAGCTTCTTATCTTTCTATCCAAACCAGATTTACAACAATACTGGGTACTGAATTAATTACAGGACGCTCTGAATGAGACCACCCGTTCGCATGTTTGCGATCTCGGCTTCAAGCCCTAGCTAGATCTAGGTCAGGCAAAGGTTGATGACTTTATGAAGAACTATGTAACACTATAACAATCTAATTAACAAAATCAACTTACCGCACATCTCCTAAATATCCCTATCCATGATTGGAAGCACAATGCAGCCCTTAATATGCACTTATGTACGTGAATAGAGCGTAATCGAAAATAGGTAGTAGTGCACGTAAATAATTCTTCGCCATTGCTGAATCAAGCGCGTCGCCAGAGATGGGACCAGCATGTGTGTTTACAAAAACAGGCGGCGCTAAACGGCTGCCAGGCCAATCATAGTCATTTTTGCACACGATTCCCTTGACATGTTCTACTTTTGAGTAGACCAGGGTTCTTTCGACCAATCATTTGTCAGACTTGGAGATTTCCATTCTTAAAATAGGTTCCAAAACTCCCGATATTTCTGGGTCAACATTTAACTTTAGCAACAAGCGCTTGGTACTGGGTGAAAGTTTATTCAAAGCTCGTTCTTGCACTTTTTGTTTCATGACGATAGCAGTTATAGGCGCTTAGCGCGAAGGCTTTTTATGAAGCACCCTAAATTTTTGTCGCCGCGGCCGGCATGAAAAATGACGCGAAAAACACATTCCCGTGCATTTCGGTGACCTTTTTAGATAGCTTACTATACAATATCTCGTTCCGTGCTGTCCTCAATAGTTTGATTTTAGTTAAAAACAATAGTTGAACTGACTTAGTTCAAAACGGGATGAAGATTGGTGTCAAATTAAAAGAGTTATGGTTGATTAAAAATGACCAAATTTCGAGCTTCCTACACGCTTTCAACTGCGCAGAGGCAGGGGTTTGTGGTACCTAGTGGAAGGGGTATAGCGTAAGTAAAATATTGAAGGACAACTGATCCCATCTCACAATATGGGACTGTGAAGTCCACCGACTCTCAACAGTATTTTCCTATCCATTTTCTGTTTTTTTAAATTTTGTGTTTTGGGGAGAGGGGAGGAAGGGTGTATCATGGAGTAAACGATCGAAGAGCATCTCAACTGATCCACTCTCCTCATAATATGGGACTTTGAAGCTCACCTATTTCAAGGGGGGTGGGGGGGTAATAAACTTACATCTTTGAAAGTGCTATACTGCTTGTTTTATGATCAGAATTGTCTGTAGCAGATCTCTCATTGTCAACTTTTGTTGCTTCAATCTGTTTCTCCCACTGAAAAGGTATTTTCAATAGAGCATGACCACTAAATTTAAGAGGTTTGGGAAGGATGAATTCTGAACATCAACAACATTTCACCCAAGGCAGGCAAGATAAAGCCACCTGAATTACTTAAAACAAGACTTCTACCTTTAATGTTCCCTAAAAAAAATCCTCTGATACTTCCCGCAAATAGCTGTAACGTACAGTTTAAGCTGAATGTCCTCAATCTTTGATGCCTGTAAAATTATCATCTGCTTGGTGTTCTGTCATGAAATGAATTACCTTCATGATACAATGATACCTAGAATTAGTTCCTATCCTCAGTGAGGTGTTCTTGGGTCGAATTGTTTGATAGGAGGAGAGGGGGGTAGTTTTAAATACTCCCCACCCGCTTGACTCGGTCTCATTGGAGATGAATGTTGAAGTTAAGGGTCCAGCATTTAAATGCAACCTTTTTGTAATTTCCTCAAGTTGTCCTGCCTCTTCTGCACTTCCATAGTTTATTCCTGAGCACATTTTAATTATTGTGACCTTGAACATGGTAAAATAGAAGGCAAAAGAACCAAAGGTAGACCAAAAATAACTTACATAGAATTTAAACAGAAAGGTGATTGGAGAAGAGCAGCTTTATATACATTTTTGAGAGCACCATTGCAAGAGCTGGAAAGATTATATACCATACTATTAAATTAAATGAGGATAAGACCGAAATATTATTTCTTCGTAGCAGCGCATGCAATGAAATCGACAATATCAGAATAAACATCAATGGCCACGAAATATCAGCCCAAACTAAAATAAAAAATTTAGGTGTGGTGCTAGATCAAGATATGTCAATGAAATACCATGTATCCAATCTTTGTAAAAATCTATATCTCCAGCTGAAGAAAATAGGGAGCATTAGAAAATATCTATCTGTTGGTGTCACCAAAACTTTAATAACATCACTTATATTGTCAAGGATTGATTATTGCAATTCCTTACTGGCTGGTGTACCTGATGAACAGTTACAACAACTACAAAGAGTACAAAATATTGCTGCCAAAATAATTACTAAAAAACTAAATCATGATCATGTGACTCCTATTTTAAAAGCATTACACTGGCTCCCAGTGAAAGAGCGTATCATATATAAAATCCGTTTAACTTGCTACAAGTGCTTAAATGATTTATCACCAGACTATCTAAAACAGCTTTTAACACCCTATGTGCCTCCTAGAACGCTCAGATCATCAAGTGACAAAACAACCCTTGTTAAGCCTAAAATAAATTACAAATCATATGGCCAACGCTCTTTTTCATATTTTGCCCCACTTGTTTGGAATAGGCTTCCAAAAACTATCAGAGAAGCAGAAAATCTAGAAATTTTAAAGAAGAAACTAAAAGCATTTCTATTTTCATCATATTTCGATTAGACAGAATCCATTCAAGCTGTAGATCGTTGTGAGTTTGTATGTGCGTATGTGCATAATATGTACGTATGTGTGTATGTATGTGTGTGTGGTGCGTGCGTGAGTGAATATGTGTTTGCACGAGTATGTAACACTTTGTACCTTTAAAATTGATTTGTAAATCCATAATATGTATCATGTTAAGCGCATAGAGCATTGCATAAGTGGATATGCGCTATATAAATGCAATCCATTATTATTATTATTAATTATAGCCTTATATATTTGTTCTTTTTCTCGGTCAGACTCAAGTCATCTGCCTCAGTGGATGAAACTACGGAGGGAACAGCTTCTGTTGACGGAGCTGGGTCCACGTCAGCTATCCCAGCAACCCCGCAGTCAGTGGTGCCTTCCACACCTGTGGAGAATGTGGCCACCCCACACAGTTCTGCACCGACCCCACGTGACCCCAGCAGCCAAGAGGACGTTAACATTCAGGAGCCAGGCTCCATTTCTTCCATGGATATCTTCTCCCCATCCGTCTCAACAGCACCCAGCAAGCCCAAGAAAAAGTGAGTACGCCTGGAAATCCATACAATGTTATAAAGTTATTGTATTGTCAAATCTGCTCTCAGGGTCACCTGTCCAAGACAATCACCTGTACATCCAACCACATCCCACTTTCCCCCCTTGCATTTTTTACCCTATCCGTACGCCCTGGGGTCATTTTGTACCCCTGGGATTGTATTCTTCACATTTTAAAATACTTCTAGTACGAAGATCTCTTTGAAACTTTCAGTATTTCTCAAAAAATCATTTTGACAGACTGCTATGCAAAGCGTATCGATCAGATTAACGAGTAAATTTCCACTTTGGAAAGTGGTGGCACAGAGTTCTCCACGTCGTATGGATACGATAGTTAAAAACGACGTACGGATAGGGTTAAAAATATGATGACACATCCAAGATGCCCACCTGTCTAAGACAACTCTTTTCACCTTAGCAATGGGTGGCCATCTTGAACAATTTTGACTACTTATATGTTTTCATTTCTCCGCTAGGAATCTTCCTGTGTTTGCAATAATCCCTTTTCTTACCAGCTCATTTGTTCTGGGGTGTTTACTTTACCTTCACAACCTTAGAGGATACTGGGCAGTTCAACCTGCCAGCTCATTTTGACTGTACCATCCACACCTGCCACCACAACAGTCCGCCCCACCCCCACCATATCTGATTGTGTGTACAATGTTTTTCAAAGGAGAGGGAAACGTTTAGATCTATTAATCTAGGAATCTCCATTGATAAAATTTGATAATGGAGAAAAAAAACCTTTAAAAAACAAAAAAACAACATAAATCGTGCCTTCGGTGTCATGCCTCGTGCTAAATAATAATGATTTCTGTTTAAATGACATTTTTTTGGTCCATGTCTGTTTAGATTAGATGTTGAAAACTGAAAACAGAAAGCCTGTTTATTTATATCTTTATGTGGACTTCTTGTATCATGTGGTGCAAATCAGGAATCTAAGCATGTTGTGGCCAAAGGCCTCGAACTCAGCAGATGGCTACTGGATCAGACAAAGGAGCATGTGATCTCAATGAGTCGAGCTTGTTACTTGGGTCGGTCATACCTCTATCATAAAATTTACATACATATTCTGTCTCTGCCAATTGTGAAGCCTAGTTCTTTTATCCCATTGGGTGGTGGGTGCTGTGCCCCTTGTGCTATCCACTGTCAGTGTTATTGATGGTCAGATCTGCTTTACGACAGAATGAGGACTTCATCATGTCAGTTCGCTATGACTCGGTGTGATGTATATTTCAAGAAATGCCATATCTCTCTGTAGCATAGTCAACATGACTCTCTCCTTCTCTGTTTCTCTTTGTGTCTCTCCCCCTTTGTCTTTCTCTTTCTGTTTTTCTCTCCCTCTCTGTCTCTCCCGTTCTCTTTTTCTCTGTCTTTCTTGCGTCAGCATTAAATGATTTTTATGCCTGAAGACATGAAGATACATTTTCTCATTTCCTTCCTAATTTATCCTTCTTGTCTTGAAATTTCCACAGAAAAAAGAGCTGACAGGAAACAGGGATTGAAAAAGAGGATGTAAAGATGTGTGAAAGAATGACATGTTTGTATAGATTCGATTCCATTATCTGACTGTGTTATAGATCTAGTCAATTGTATTTTCTGTAAATATGTTTGTAGATAAAGAACATGCAGTCTGTGGTTGAATGAAAGTGCACCGTGAACTCATTTTCAAATTTGCCGTTATGAAGGTTGTTTGTAGCATTGATTTCATAGTATGTTCTTGATTTGTTACATCAGGTTTACAGCAAACTCAAACCCCACTTACTGCCTGTAGGAATTAAGACACTTGCCTCTTAATTGTTAGATCTTGAGTTTTCCCTACTCATATCCCATTGTTTTGTTCACATAACTGCCACTTAGGAATTTCAAAAGAGGAGGAAATTCACGCGAAGGTGTACGCTCGCTCTCCGAAGACAGGGGTAAAACCAGTGAGATCCAGAGGCATGCTCTTGGAACGTCTATGTTTTTGGAAGGGAAAAGTGTTATACAGATTTGTTAACCATGTATTTGAAAAAAAACAAGACACTAACAAGCATTTGACCCAGTTTGGTGACAAAAAATTCAGTGTTTGTTGCCAGCTAGTGTCTCATAAAAAGATTTACTCACCCACCTGTTCTTATTGCGTCCCTCTCATGCATTCTATCATCTCTGTTCCTAGTCAAGATTTGGCCCTATGGTCCTCTTTTGCCTTTTTGGCTTGTGAGCACAAAGTCTCCACAAAAGCTCTCTTGCTCCCTGTTCTTTGCAGCTTGTATAAACCCAGTTTTTGTCTTTCCTCCTCCTTTTCTTGAGCCACTTTGGCAAGCTGCTTCTTGAACAGAGTACAGGATGCCTCCATATTTGCAACCAGAGCATGGTCAACCTTATCATGCTGGTGGTCATTCATTTTGAAGTACTCTATTGCTGACTTTTGGGCAGCCTTCAGAATATACCTAACAGACTGCAAGGCACTGCATGAGTGGAAATGTCCTTGGAGGTTGTTTTGTCATTAATGATATTGCCCTTAGAGCTGAATGAGCTTTCTACTTGTAGCTCTTGAAAACATGTCAGCAGAGACAGAGCCACTTTGCATAGCTTGGAGTATATGTCTCAATTCTGCTCTTCTCACAACCATTTGTCAAGTCTGTCTCCATCCTTAAACTCAGACAAAGCATCCATTTGAAAACTTCTGACTTCAAAGTCATAAAGGTCCGAATCAGCTCTGGAATAGCATTATTTGTCACAATGCTTGGTAGCCTACCTAGGTATTTGATTGAGTGGGAAGTCCCACTTGTCCTTGGGTCGAGGAAAGCACTACACTTTAAAACTTTATTCCTGAGGGGCATTTTTTATATTAACACTGTAGCCCATAAACTGTACGCCTGTTGTATCTGACTGAGAAAGACCCTGACACAATGGGAAGTTTTTGGTTTTTCTTCTTCTTCTTGATCGCATCACACTTGAAGTCCGGTATCTGTCATATATTGGGCCGTCCTGCTCAGTTCATCTGTCTGCCCGTATGGCTTCTCCTGTAGTGTCAGTGGGGTTGGCCACGTTTCCTGTCTCAGGCCCTGTGTGTCTTACAGTGCTAAAGGATGTGTACCACAGTTTGGTCTACCTCTCCACACTGGCATTTTTGTGTTTATGTTATTACCAGTCACTTTTCTTCCTCGTCTCCTGGCACTCCAAGACGATGGAAGGCCCTCCAGTCGCTGGGGTGGACCCCTTTCGAGGTTTGGGGCCCGGCACTCCACCTGCCTGGTAGGTCTTCACAGGGCGAGCACCATATCTAGTTGTACCAACTTCTGTCATTTTTGCAGTGTTACGTGGTATTGTGGTTTTCTAGAGTGCGCTTTGCGGCCCAATACCTCCGACTACAGTACTCCAGCTCCAGGTCCCAGGACCTATCTTGGGAGCACAGGGAGGAATTGTTACCGGATCCCACCCGTAGCTAGAACTTAATACGGTCCTATTCTGCATGGTGCTCCCGTCAGTGGACTCCTCGGGCATTTAATGACATAGTGCCACCGTCCCACCTCATCCCATCCTGGTAAGAGCATCACCAGTTGGTCTGGGGCTGCTTATTCAACATATTCACAGCCAATCTCCATTACAGTGGCCGTTCTCTATGTGCCACCTGGGACCCACCGGGTCGAAGATGGTCACCCCTAGCCCGAATTTTGCTTTTTGTGCATAGTCCCTTTGACTTTCTCGTAATAAAGGTATCTTTTTGGTGAAGGATTTGCAGGTCTCCAAGTTTGATATTGTGCAGACCTTTCTTCCTGGCTTTCTGGTGGTTTGAAGCAAGCAAGGAAGTCTGCAACAAGCTGATGTTGTTTCTCGTTCAGGAGGTGCACAATTGGAGCTTTAGACTGGAGCAAACAAACAAAGGCCTTGAGTAGGGGCAAAGAGGGGCACTGTTAAAGAATCCCATGACCAGATTTAGACACAAGTTTTCAGTAAACAGCACACTGCATATTCTTTCTTTCCTTTGCTTGCCCTCTATCGTCATGTTTTTCTTTTTGAAAGTAGTCCAGATTTCCATCAGTATTTCTTCAGTCTGAGTGGAAATCTTATGGCGTGCCAATAATGAATTCATGATGTCCCTAACGTCTTTTGAAGGCTGGGCAAAACTGCTATAAAACTGGAGGTATGCGTCAAGCAATGACTCTGTTGTGAGACTGACATCAAGCACAGAGAGCCATCGATTGGGAACGTAGTGTGGTGGTTTCTCATAGGGAAGGTTCAAAATCACACAAATGGTCCGCAGAGCTACCCTTTGATCTGAACTCCACTTAAAGTCATTTGAAAGGTCTAGAAACAGACGTTCAGCTAGTCCATTGAATTGAATGGGGCACAGTTTCTTTGATGCATTGTGTGCGTGATGACATGAGTCTCCATCAATGTCGAGCAGGTGAGATGCCTTAGTCTTCCTCAGGACAGTCTCAACACGACTTAGACCCCCCTCATCACATTGCACAGCTGTCCATCAAAATAGACATTAAATTTTCCCACGGGAGCTCTTTCTATACAAACATATTCTCCAAGGCTTCTATGATGGATCGAGCATCAACCTTGATTAAGGAAATAGATGCCAGATGATGTAAGTGAGTTTCACCAGTAAAAGAATTGAAGTACAAAACAAGAACTGACAAAACTCTTGCATTACTGTTGCTGGTTGCTTCATTTATGTTCAGACTGAAGAAAGTTTCCCTAAGTACCTTTTACACTTTTTCTTCAAGCGTTTTCACAAGTCCATACTGCTAACCAAAAGTCCACCCTGTGTGCTAAGGAAATTTCCACAGTGGCTGGGTATGACACGGTCTGCTTGTTTGAATGGCTATAGCTCACTTACTATAAGCACTAGATATAGCAAAGTATATCACATAAAAGAGAAATGAACATACAATCCACTGGTGTAAACAATTTTTAGGTAAATGTATTCTGAAAAAAAAAATTGTCAGGCGAAAAGAGATTTTTTAAAATGTTCCTACCTGAAACAGTGCTCTTACATCCATGTAGTTTGAGGTGGTAGAACAGGTCTTACATTAGACTGTATATCCAAGAAAAATATAGTTACAACACAAAGTCTTTTTTCCACTAGAAAGCACTCTTACTGGTAAAGCCAGTAGAAACGCTCCGAGTGGTATCTTCGAAAGCATCCCTCAAGCACAGTCCAGGTTTGCTGGGGCTGTCCAGACAACAGTACCTGGTGTCCTTCGGAATGTTTCTTGATGCACACACTCTGCCCTTCTTCTGGGCCTTTGTCTTAGAGGCTGTGGCTGGCTCGCGGTTGATAAAGTGCTGGCCCGTCAGTCACACAGAGTGGTCATCCCCATTGTCAGGTGCTGCTGCCCCAGAAAAAGACAATTTGTGAACGATATCTTTCTGGAAATCCAAAAAACTTTGACTGTTGCCTACTTTCTTGACAAGAAGGTGCGCGCGGGAGTAGGGCAATCTGAAGAAACCGCAGACCAAGCTTCTTGTACCATTTCAAGGTCTTGGGGGTGGCATCATAGGGCTGAAGAAGCTGGTCGTGGCGATCGACTGCCCGCATGCTGACATTGTAGTCCCGGATAGAAGGAGGCTTCACACCGTTACCAGCCGGGCCAGGTGGATGGCGTGTTGACAGCATGTAGACATCCCGCTTGTCACAAAACTTCTGAGCCAGCAGCATTCCACTCACCCGACTCGCTGAAAATATAAGGATTAAATAAATGTGTGAGCTTACAGGGAACTGAGGATTATGAACAATACTCTCCAAAACTCTGAAAGAGAAGTATTAAAAAATCAAATGACAAGCCATACAATTGTCTAAAATCTATCGATACGCATAAACATAAATCTGATACTTTTTTTTATAGTACCTATATTCTCTGGTCTGCTCATGTAGTTTTCATGTTTATTTCCGTAAGCCAGAACATAGAAAAACAAGCAATGCACCACAGGGTTACAGGAATAATGCATGATAGACCGTTGTAAGAGTGCTTTACCACGAGACAAAAACTGGCCTCATGGAGAATGTAGAGATCTAAAATCCAGATCTATCATCAAATCCAATAGACAAGTCATTAGGTTTTGCGTTTGTAAATAACAATATACTCAAAACCCATATCTAATTCTGAAACAGCAAAATACTCTAGACAGCTGTACTGATAAATCTATGCATAGAATCTACTTACCTTTGTCGTCTGAGCCTGGGCCTAAGTCATAACCAGCATTGCTTCTGTCTTCTCTTTCTGCCTCTCCATCGTTGTATTCCTGATCGCTGTCATCTTGGAGATTGTCAAAATAACTTTCTTCAGATGAACTGAGACATTCATCACCACTGTCTGCATTCTGATAAATTTCAGCAATAGCCTGATCAGTAGTCAACTTACGCGAAGCCATCATGTGTAGGCTGTACGCGAGAACCGCAGAAAAACAGACTGACTTCGTCTCTCGCTGGAACACACTACACACCACGTCTCTTTGTTTTACCTACCACATGCGCGTCCCGTTATAAGCAGCCTAAAAATTGACATGATCGCATCGGCAAGTGGACAGAGAATAAGGAGATGTAAATCTCATTATTCAAAACTGTAGAAGCGAAGTTGTGCACGAAACAAAACGGGTTTTTCAGGGCGTACTGGGTACGCCCAGAGCACACACGGGAGTGAATTACTTTAACGTACCTGGTACGCCCACAGCACAGTCAAGGGGTTAAGTTTGTAGGTGTCACTTGAAAAGGACCTTTTGTTCAAACTTTGAGGATCTTTGGAGAGGGCCTTTATGCTTATTCTTTCATAATGTAACAGATTAAATAAAGACATCCCACAGTTTACCCATTTTTTTCAGGAAAAATCAAAACTCTGAATGCAACAAAGATTTGAAAGAATTTAGCATTGTTAATTCTAACCTTAAACCAGATTCTCAGAACGCAACATTGATAAGGAAAAAAATGCAGCTGAGTTTTCCCTTGAGTAGAACCACACCAACTTCTCAGAACAAACAAGAGTAAGAGATCTAAAAAAAAAATTGAGCACAAGTTACCTAGCTTGTTACGGGAAAAACTAGATGGAGCGGGGGTTGTGGAGTTTCCTGTAATGTAGCGGAAAAGTGGCAGTTATGTGTTCAGCTAATGAGTTTTTCACGGTACCTCTGGTGCTGACTCTGTGTCATGACTTCCCTTTTTTAATAAAGCCTGAGCTGAGAATGGTAGTTCATCACAGCCAAAACAGCCTCCACCCTCAGCCCACTCAGATTCCTTTAAAAATATCCCTTTGTGACTTATAAACATGGTGAGTGCCAGAAGACCTGCAATGTTGTGCTTTAGCTCATGATTCCTACAATTTCCTACCCCTCCCTTACCTTTTGTCTTCTAGTTCATTTTTAACTTTGATAATGAAGTCACATCATTACAGTAGTCTCTGCATAAACGCACGGTGCTCGGAAGGGCTCCTTAGCGTGTGTTAATACAGAGCGTGCGTTTAAATTAACCTGTGCTAAGGTAGGAAGGGACGCAAGCATCTCATTTCCTAGATATTTTGGTGACCTCCCTTTGGGAGTGGGGGTCATGTTGACCGATAATGTGACAAAACGTGACTGTTTTGTGCAGTTATGAATAATGAATATACAAAAGCGTTGAATGGGTAGGGGGGAGGGAGGAGTAGGACGGACTCATTGTACTGATATGCTCTGTAAAATGGGAACAGATAAGAGGAAACTATTGGTGATTGTCATGGGGGAAAGCTCTCAGCCATAAAGTTTTTCAAGTGATCACTTCTGACTAGCTGTCATCTATTGCAACTGGGTGGTAAATGCCTGGATGACGTTAGAATCGGACATTCTGAGAGACTTTTCTCTTGTGATTCGTTTAACTGTCTAATCTTTAATCCTTAGAGGCTTATTTAGTGTTCTTCAGCATTCTCACGTGTTGCGCATCAAAGGCCTAACTACTCATTAGGTATGTCAAAGATGCATTTCGAGTGGTCAATTGAAATACATTACATTTTAGCACACACACACACCCCCCCCCCCCCCCACTACCACATCCCACCCGACCTTTCGTAGATCTATGTGTCCGTAGACAGTTCGGTGTAAAAACACTCCCCATCCCTCTGTTTGTTCTGCGTGAGGGCCAGTCTCTCGCCGAGAAATGGAGAATCCGGTTGTTTAGGCTTGTCTTATGCAAGCTATGTAGGCTGTTGTGAAAATGTCCCCTTGTCAAGCTTTACCTGTTAGTCTGTTTCGTGGATTGAAACGTGCGCTTAAAAGTGACCGTTCTGTTGTATGTCTGAATTATATAGTAAAATACCCATTGTACGAGCGTATGACGAAAGCGTGCATTTGATGGAAGCGTGCTATTGTATGGCGTGCGTTTTTGCAGAGATCACTGTATCATTATCATCATTTATATCATTGTGATCATTGTCAGTGTTGAGCAAGAATTTGTTTCCAATTCATTTTCAAGAGTAGGCCTAAATGAATTTTTCTTCGTAGCCCATTTTTTCTTGTGTGCTCCGAGGTCACTGCTCTTTGTAGCAAGGGCCTATCAAATGAATAATAAATAAAAATTTTCCAACCTTTGTTTTCGAGGATTTTGATCTTTTCTTGTCATACTTTAGTACAGATTTGAGGTTAAAAATGATTGTAAATATAGTGATATTTTTTTCTTTGGAATCCTTCAACTCCCAACACCAAAGATTTGTCAGATAGGTAACTGAAATCTTATCTCTCTCAATCTCAGTTAGTCACAACTCTAAAGAATAAGTGGCAGGGGTTGTTGTGGTGTTTGCTGTTACATGGAATCATACAGGATAACAGATGTGTTTGATTAGAAAGGATTTATTTGCTTCAATGACATGATCATGGATGGTTAACAAAAACAATAAAAACGAAAGTAGAGAGCTTCCTGTAAACCCAAGTAAGGGACGTAACTCAATCAGACAAATGATGTAATTCTATATTTAGAACATTACGTCACTCCCCTTTCCTTTAAAAGAAAGCTTGATTGATTGATTTAAAACAAAAGTAAAAAGAAATATGCACACTTGAAATTTAGATGCAAAGAGAACAAATTGAGATTTTAAAATGTTCAATTAATTTTTAAATTAAAAAAAAAAATTTTTTTTGGGGGGGAGGTTTAACCCAATATATCATTGGAGAACCTTCCAGGCACAGGCACAAGGTTTCCACATTATTTAGGTGTACTAATTAAATTCAAAACACAGTATGTGCAGTTCTTTCCTCCTCTAAATCAGATGAATTGCTACCTAATAAAATCCACTGTTAAAATAACACATTATTAGTTACTAGAAAACCTCCCAGACACGGGCACGAGATTTTCATGTAAGGGCCTAAACACGAACCAATTGTCATCTTGTTTAGCACACAGTAGTTTGACGATTAACTGTCTGTAATGAAATCATCAAACTTTTGGGGAAAACGAACGTTGCGCTGTGATCTTTGCAGGGGGGTGTTACCAGTGCTAGGCGAATGACTTTCAGGTGAGGTATGATGCGTTGGAGATTCCGTGGTGTTGTACAGGGCATCATCCTGTGGATTTAAGTCAGGATGGTCTGGCTCCATTTCAGCTTCTGTTGGTAGCCGGGGTGATTTTTTGAAGAAGCTACTGTTGCGGGTGACTTTTTGTTGGCCTCTTTCAGCTGTGACCAAAGAGCCTTTCTTTTGGGACACAAGAGGTTGTGGCTGGTATGGCGGATCACTTTTCGTGTGGTTAAGGAGAACGGGATCGCCAATTTTCAGATCTGATTGTTTTATGTAGGCTTTGTTATCGGCATAGCTCTTCATTTTGGCTTTTTGAAGGGTGTCTCGCTCGCGAAGGGAGCTGTCATTGATATTGGTCAACTTGGTTTCAATTAGTTGTGGGAGCACTGTTCTCATTGGTCGGCCGAAAAGAATTGTTGCAGGGGCAATATTCGTTGTGCAATGCGGTGTTGATCTATACGATAGCAGGAATCGGTATAGTTGTTGCTTGATCTGTGGAGTTGGGGTATTTCTGAGTGTCTTTTTAACTGTTTTCATGAATCGCTCAGTTTCGGCGTTTGCACGGGGCCACAATGGAGTTATTTTACGATGTTTGATGCCCATGTGTTGACAATATTGAGCAAAATCGTGTCAGTTGTCAGTCTTTAATGTTTGAGGGATGCAGAATTCAGCAAAGATTTTGTCAAGTCGTGGGATTACGCTGCGACCTGGAATAGAGTCTAGAATTTCAACATCGGGGTAGCGTGAATACTCGTCTGTGACAACTAAGATGTACTGGCCATTGGGAAGATGACCAAAGTCTGCAGAAAGTTCTGTCCATGGGGCTGGTGGAAGCGGGGACATTCATAACAGTTCACGGGTCGTTTTTGGCGTTGATATGTGACACTGCGTGCAACTGTTCACTGCAGTTTCCACTTTGGTCTGCATGTTTGGGATCCAAACTTTTTCTCGAAGTAGTGATAGAGTTTTAACAATGCCTTGATGTCCAGAATGAGCAATGTTAATGGCTCGGTCATGTAGTGACTGGGGTAAGACAATTTGATGTCCTTTCAGAATTACAGGCAGCTTGTTGGCAATGGCGAGTTCGGAATGACAGAGATAGAGTGTGTGAAAGACTCTTTGATTAGTTTTTGTGCATTCGTTATGCCAACTGTTGGTTCTGAGTGAGTTAATGACGGTCAAGAGAGTTGGATGTTGTGAGGTTTCGTGTGCAACCTCCTCGATTGTCATTGTTTTTGGAGTTGAATTGAGAGTGAGGTAGTTGACGTACTCTTCAGCAATTGTTTGTTCTCTTTCGCTTGGGGAATGTTCAATTGGGTGACGACTTAGAAAGTCGGCAGGATTGTCGAATCCTGGTCGGTAGCAAACGATGAATTTGTATGGTAACATACGTAGCATCCAGCGTTCAATCCTTGGTGATGGCCTGGATTTAGGATGGTTGAATATTACAGTTACCGATTTGTGATCGGTATGGATACTGAACAACGAACCAAAGATGTAGATGTGGAAGTATTCGCAAGCCCAAATGACAGCAAGGGCCTAACGCTCTGTTTGTGAGTATCGTTGCTCTGTTGGAGTCAGAGGTCTGCTAGCGAACTGAACTATGCGACCTTCTTGGGTGAGCACTGCGGAGATTCCCACTGGACTCCCATCTGTGTAGATGTTCGTTTGCTTGTTAGCGTCAAAATAGGCAAGTGTGATTGCGTCGTTTAGTGCTTTTTTGAGCGTGTGGAACGCCGTTTTGTGTTTTTCAGTCCACTCCCATGGAGCATTTTTCTTGGTAAGCGATGCGTAATGCGGAATATGATGGGCGTCGCAGAAGTTTATCTTTCCAAGTAAGCTGCGCACCTCAGAGGCATTGGTTGGTGTTGGCAGTTCTAGTATGGCTTTGACTTTTGATGGGCTTGGAGTGATTCCATCCGCACTGAAGGTGTGTCCGAGAAATTCAAGAGATTTTTGGTTGAACTTGTATTTTTCTCTTAGGCGTTGGAACAAAGCTCATAGGTTCATATCATGATCTTGTTGCGAACCGCCATAGCATAGGATATCATCGCTGACATTGACGACACCTTTGAGACCCATTAGGGTCTGTCGTATTTGTTCTTGGAAGATCTCACTGGCTGAGTTTACCCCGAAGAATAAACGCCGATATCGGTACAAGCCTTTGTGTGTAGCGAAGGTGGTAATGTATTTTTGGGAGTCAACACTTTATGAATCAAAGATAGATTCAAGATTAATGAGACCACTTTTTTTTTTCTTTCGCCTATATTTTTGAGCAAGTAAAAGCACATCAGCACCCTAACCTTTTGATGCATGAGGTATGAAGGCTAGGAATTGACCAAGGATGTTCAAATTTAGCATATGACCTATCTGGAGCATATAATTCACAACCCCGGGGTCATTTTTTTACAAATTTTCTTTGGAGAGGGAGGTCAAAATATCCAAAAATATTGGACGGTATGAACCTGGGAGGTTTTTCTCCCCATGATAGGGTGTCCAAAATATTGGACACTATGTGTCCTGGCTACCCATGGTTCCACTTTGTATCCAAGATGTTTCTGTGAAACAACCTACAAATTGTTAGTCATTTAGCAAATGATGAACCTCATAGTGAGCATATAATACTCTTGAACTGTAAGAACGGCATCCCAGGTAGGCCTAAAGCAGACTTTAAAAAAAGAAAAGTAACACGTTCACTTTTTATTTTAAAAGTGTATGAACCGTTTATTACTACTGATACGTACAGGTACTAATCAGAAAATGTTTTAGAGTTGAAATTACACAAGTTTGAGTTCCACCTTTGTTCTTTTGATGGAGAATAATTTTAAAAAAGATGGTCCCACCTAATCTTCTCAAACTCCAACTTGCACTGTGATGGGACATGATCAGGGTGCTATATTACTCAAGCAGTAGGTGTTTGCTCTGAACAAAAACCTAATTTTTAAGCCAATGTTTCATGATGGAAAGATAAAAGCAGTCATTATTCTCATCCTTCCTTGTTCTGCACAAATACACACAACACTTCCAGTAATATATAAACACACACTTTCTTTTGCATTTTTCCATCTTACCCCTCTGTCCATCCTTCACGTTCAATCTTTCTGGAAAGTGATCCTCCCTATCATACCTGGCTTCAACATTCACATGATTCTTTGCTTGCAGGCCATGATACACCAACAACAGGAATCTGTGCAGAAAGAAGAATTCGTGGGTGGTTGGTGGGTGCTGTGGTGTGGTTTGCTCCTCCTTCTTTCCTATCAAACATCTATCATCTTTATCTCCCCGCCTTCTTTTTTGTGTTTGTTACTTCCTTATAACACCTCTAATCTTAGGCACTTATATGACCTTATTGTGTTGCAAGTATTGTAAAACTCCTACAAAAAAAAAGAAATTCCTCTTGACAAGAAAAGACCCCTGGCAATATCATATTTGAAGTGGCCAAGTTCATAGTGCATTTTATCTCCCTTCATGGCTCTGTGTAGGTGTTTTATGAGTGCATGACAGGGTACCTCGATGTGGTGCTTACTACACCTATCATACCTACGCATTTTTTGAGTGGGTTCAACACTGTAAACATTAGAGGCAACCATGACAACCTTGTTGTCATACCACTGACAAACAAGGGTGGAGTCGCCTTTAACTGTCCTGTGGTCATAAGTCCCCCTTCCCTTTCTATTTAAGTCTTTTACACAGAGCAAAGGGCAACTTCTTGCTCAGTTAGCCCTAAGGGTACATGTCCCATGAATACTATTCTTCTTCATTGCAGCTAAGAGATCAGGCAATGAAAATTAATTGTCAAAATAAGCGTAAGATCCTTTGGGTTGATCCTTTAGAAGCATCATGACAATCCTCCGATTTTCCAATGTTGCCACATGTCCCTGGATCTGTTGGCTGCAATGAAGAAGACGAAGAATCAAGACTATCGTCATTTCTTTTTTTTTCCTGGTCACCCAGGTGTTCCCCCATGTCTTCTACTACTATCACTGGGTGACCTTTCTTCCTCTCCACCCACTAAGTTCACAGCTGCATCCTCTGAGAGATTGTCCCCAGCAAACCTGAGTTTGTGAACATACCCCAACATTTCTGCGATTACTCAAACTTTATACCCCCATTTTGAAGGTTTCTTAATCAAGTAGGCCTGCACCTTCAAGAAGGGGTCTTCCCTTCAAGGGTATAATTTGCTCATCAACTGAGACATGAACTTCTTTCTCTGCACAATTTTCACAATTTTGGTCTTGCCAGGACAGTCTAACTTTCTGCAGCCTGCTGCCATACATTATAATAGCCTCTTGATAACAAATTGGGAGAAGAAAATATAACCACTTCGGTTTGTTCCCTCTCTTGAGGTCGAGGGGTCATCTTCTTCTTTTACTATTACAGGCTGCGAGTCCTCTGTGTCATGAGCCTCAATGTCACTGCCAGGAGCACAATCTTTCCCCTCTGTTGGGTTTTTGTCTTCGCTGCCTTCTGGTATGTCATCATGTCCCGAATCCCATATGACCTTATGCAGTTGCGAGCGCTGTAAAACCCCATAATAAACTAAACCCCAATCCTCCAACACCAGTTGAGAAGCCTCAGCGGCATCATATTTCATACCATCTTCACATTCTGCTTGGCTTTTTGTTTTAGTAAGAGTTTTACGACCCTCGCAACTGCATATGGACACATGAGTGATTGGACAAAGTAGGCCCTACCAAGTATAACAATTCTTCATGTTGTTACCTGTTATTCTATTTCATCAATAGTAAAATATTGAACAAATAAAGACCAGCTGTGAAATAAAAGTTTACCAACTACACCTGCTCCTCTGCTTGTAAAAAAAATGAGGATGGTGATAAAAAACAAAAAAACTTAATGACAGCAATAAATCAAACACGAGCTGGGGCACATAATGTCCAATATTTTAGACAAGTAACAGCTCTTCAACTCATGCTGTCTAGTATATATTGGACACCACCTAACCCTTCCAGCAGTGGATTATTTCTGAACTCCATGGTCCTTCAGCGGCTGATTATTTTTGCCTGCGCTAAACTGACACGAGGTAATGTCAGAAAAACACTCATACAACACATCCCACAGAAGCTGGAAACTTGTATCATACATCGTAACACCACAAATGAATAAAGAATATTTTAAATGTATAATAAGAGTTGGAAATAAATTTTGTACCCACATTTATTGCTGTGTTCGTTCATTTCATTATTGTGCTTTTGTCAGTCTGTTCAGTTCAAAGTTCATAAATACAGTTCAGGATGATGTGTGTATTGTTCACAACTGGAACATTTATTTCACCCTCTGTATCATTGATGCCGTCCTCATATAGACTGTCTAAAAAATTGTGTCCGTTTTGATTTGATTGAGTTCTGGTATAAAAATTAAATCTTACGGGATCTGCCATTTTGATCGCAGGCAGCTAATGTAAACGAACGGAGTCTAGATTTTCATTCATAAAAATGCTTACCCTTCAGGTTCCCACTGACAGCGAAAACTAAGAAGGGGAACCACTTTTCTTTCTTCTTGTAGCAGACTGTGGAGTAAAGGAAGCGCAGAAGCCTTGTGGTGAATCAAAAAACTTACCAATCTGTTATCGCAACCGTAGTCATATTTTGGGCATGACATAAAATTACTAATTTACTATTTCTGTGCTCAAAACATACCCAATTAGGTAAAAAAAAAAAAGAACAAAATAGGCCTATATGCTCACCGAGGCTTTTTGAAGTAGTCGTCTTGGAAGTTGAAGCTTGGGGTGAAAAGGAAGCGGAACAGACTCTGACTCAGAGTAGCAGTACTTGGTTGTGTAAAAAAGTGCTATTGAGTACAGTAGAATCCTATGAGACATTAATTGTGCTCTGTAGAAGTGTTCTGTTTTTACTCAGGTAACCTCATTTAAAGTCCAAAATATTGGACAATATGTAACAAAGGTCTAACAGTCAGTCATTTATGGCTAGCAAAGAGTAAGACCGACAGAAACGAAGGGAAAGAAAAAAAAAGAAAGAAGTGGCACTGACCAGTGGGACCTTCAAACCCCCACTACAAATGACTAAGGCGCTCTCGTGGTCTAGAGGTTAAGGGTTCGCCTCTCATTCAATAGGTCACGGGTTCGAATCCGGAAAAAGATGGGAAATTTTCTCCTCTCACATCCTTTCCTGCCCTCTAAAAATGTTCTGTTGTCTGCTTTCGTCTCCACTTTTTGCCCTCACCCCCTCACCTCCTTTGCCCCCTCCTCTGGGTTCCTGACTTTTTCTGCAGCCTTTTTACTGCTACTCCTTGGTACCTTACTGCTGTTTTTCAGCTACACCCCTGATGTTATTGCAGGTAAGATCTAAACCTGGCCTTCTCGGGTAAGGATGAAAAAATCTCAGAGGTCCTGTGTGCAAGTTGCGCACGTTTAAGATCCCTTGGAGGTCCAAAATTACTAAGAGTAGGCTTTGGTCGCCACTCGAGCAAAATTCAAAATTTCATACCAACTGAAAATATTTAATGAGTCGCATGGGCTCATATGACCTTATGCAATTGCGAGCGCCGTAAAACACTAACCCCCCCACACACACACACACTGGCGGCTGGGTTCCATAATGTTGCCAAATTTATGAACCCGAAATGCATAGTGGTAACAATGACAGGAGAAACAATGGTCAAGAAAAACAGAGACAAATCATATTGTTTGGTTGCACATGATGTATTTAAAATTAAAAGAGATTACAAAAAACTAAGACCATCAAAAAAGGTTATTTATACAATAAAAGTGAAATGGTAGCTTTGCGTAGCTACATGAGAGAAGGAACACAGTTAAATCATTAGTTTACACGCACAGAAAAAAGACACAAGGATTTTATTTCAAAGCCATATAATGTTGGGTGAAGGAACAAGAATGAATAATAGAAATTGTGTCATTTATTTCAAGGAAATATATATTTACATTAAAATTGTTCGGAAATGTTTACAGGAACATAAACTGAATTCAAAGTCGGGACAGTCAATAAGCATGAAAGCCCACATTGTCTTTTTATTTTTTTCTCTATGCTCCCCCTCAAAGTCTCAGGAGCAGCCAATAGTACATGAACACATAGAGCAGCGGATTTTCTTTTTTCATGTAAGTGTAAGGACATTTTTCTGACTATATCGTTGTGCATCTTGCCTTTCAGAATGCTTTATAGTGTTTTTAAAGGCCCTATCAAATTGTTTTAAGTTGTGATTAAATCAGAATTTTGTGGACGCAGCCTGTCTAGACAAGCATAGAATCTACAGATCTACTTCTTTGACTTTCAATTGCTGAGGTGTCTTTAGCATGTCATTCCATAAGACACCTTCCAAGTTTTCCTGCTAAAAATCTATAAATATCTTCAACTTTCAATTGCCTCAGGGTCTATACCTTGACACTGCACAAAAAATAATCTTCACATCAGATAAAAAGAAATCTTCCCAATTGAACTCATGCCTTCTGGATGCAACAGTCTGACCATAG
The DNA here is from genome assembly GCF_000002075.1 of Aplysia californica. Taxonomy (NCBI): domain Eukaryota; kingdom Metazoa; phylum Mollusca; class Gastropoda; order Aplysiida; family Aplysiidae; genus Aplysia; species Aplysia californica. The sequence goes on from NW_004797421.1 coordinate 1,055,914, forward strand.
CAGGACAGAAAGAAGTGACTAACTGACCACAAAAAAACCCCAATGATTACATGAAGTGAGTTTTACGCTACACTCACTTAAGACACCAGACTCTTCATGAGCTGGCTGCTATGACAAGGTTGGTTAGAATATAAGAAGGGTCAAAAGTTTTCCCGCCCTCCTAGGAAGAGAACACACAGAGGTCTATATATGTGGTCCCAGTTATGACTAGGTTGAAGAAATTAGAACCATCAAAGGTTTTAAGCACCATTGCAACACCCAATACATAGGCATACATTGATAGGTGGGGGTGGGGGGGCACTTCTTCTACTTACGAGATTAGAAACCACACAAACCACGGCAAAGAAACTTGAATTTGAATAAAATTCCAAACTGATTATCTCAAGAATGAGACGCAGGCAATGGCAATACAATTTTGTGTCAGTTGGTTTGTAATTTGAGAAATGTGCGCAGCTCTGATGTGAGGAGTGAAGACACCCACAGCCAAAATTAATATTTTTCTATAAGTAAAATTGCCTGACAGCATTACACTACAAGTTCATAAGAGTAAATAGTAAGGCGTAAGGCATGTCATCTTTTTGTCATCCAGTCATTGCTCAGACATGAATAAAATCCAAACATCACACAATTTGTTGTGAGCTTTGAGATATGACCCTTACAAAGTGACCTTTCTCTTGTACCATTGACTCTTTTTCCTGGAAAAAGACAATAAAAAAAGGCCACTCCTCTTTTTGAGATTCTAAAAATAAAACAATTACACCAATATTAGTCTCGACATTAATAGTAAAGCTAGAGGAACATTATTGTGAAGAAATGACAAACAGTTTAGCACGGATAGCTCGACTTCGTCGGGACCAGCCTCGGTAGTTCGAGGGATACGTAGTTCGAGGGATACGTAGTTCGAGGGATATCTTACAACAATAAAGAAGAAAAAAAAGGACCGCAGGCACAGTTCGACGGATGCGAGATTTCGAGTCTTCTGTGTTCGACCTATTCTTGTTATTCTGTACCTCATTCACACAGAGAGATAGAAAGACCATTCTAGACAAAGTTTTATTAGAGAAATGTAACACAGCATCTTCATCAGTGTCAACATCTATAATAAAAAACAGAATATCAGATAATTTTTTTTTCTCAGAGATAGCAGTAGTAGTGTTTCAATTCATATAGTGGTGCCATGTACTGCGAGCGCTCAAGTACTTGATGTAAGACTCAATACTATGAGCGAAAGGGTCCAGCATTTGCAACCATATAAATAAAAGGAATGTATTGAGAAAAGAAATGGTCATGACAGTATTGACAGAGACCTCAGCACTTCAGAAGAATCCTTGACTTCCAAAAATGCATCCCTGACTTATAGCCCCACTTGTTGAGCTCTATCACTTTATTAAACACACAACCTTTTCAACATACTACACGCAAATAAAGAACATAATAATAATATTGCATATATGAAAACTGAAGGAATCATTAAACAATATGTGTTCAAACGAACTGCAATTTATGTAGTCCTCTTGTCAAATATAGACTGAGGTGAAAACCTATAATTGATTGTACTACGTCAAATAAAATAATACGTGGACGTTCAGATTAAAGGGTGCAAAACTTAAGGAAACATCATTTAAGGGGGTGTAGCTATGGTCAACACCCAAATGCTATAGTTTTTGGTCTAACGCTTGCTTTTCTGCATCAAAGGGGGTGACATAGTACAAAAAAAGGTTATCAAGCAAAAAATTCAAGATTTTAGCCTTAGTAATCTCGAGCCATCAAAAATAAAGGATTGGTTCAGCATTTTTAAAACCAATTTTATATTTTGTCAATCATCAACACTCATCAAGATAGAAGCCTAATATTTGGCATGGCGATTACTGTTGGTAGGTAGAACAACCTTACAGAGCCAAATTTGAATGTTCTGTACTGACTTGTGAGCCTTACAGTCCTTGCTATGCTCTACATCCAGGTCTCCAATGTTTTAAGATTTTGTCAAATAAAACAGGCCTAAAACTCCAAATGTGTTCCATAAACAGCAAAAATGCTCCTGTAAAGTTATAGAGTAATGTGTATAAAAGATTGTGTCCAAATGTGAAACAATTCTGACAGTAACTTTCTGAGATCTGCTCAATATAGTGTTGCAACCTGGTCAGATAAACACTTCTGAGAAAACTGCAAAGAGAGATAATTTTTGGTGAAGATTTTCCTACATTGCTACCTCTCTTAAATGCGTTTCCCAGCTATTTATAAGTTTGATAAAGGAATTAGGCTTCTAAAGATGGATCCTTGATATTGATATCTATTAAGATACTCCAAAATCCGAAAACTGATATTTTTTCAAAATATTTACTGATCTGACCAGTGGATCCCCTTAAAGGTTTGAAATTAGCATCCAAAGAGCCATCCATTGTTCTTCCAAAAATTAATCAGGGAAAAGCATTAAGTATTAGCCAGCAGCTCTTTACAGGGAAAAGTATTAGCCAGCAGCTCTTTATGGTGAAGTTTGTCAGCTTTGTAGCCAAGTTGCAAATTTATTTACACAGCTATGTCACATAAGCCTAGGTGATGGACCAGACAAAGATCTTCTTCAAACTATTCAAAAGCATGACATAAATCTTGGTAGAGATACTCACATTACCTCACTCACGAGCAAAACTCTAGTAGTTATATGAAGCAAGTAAAACCAGCATCGACATATCTTGGTCTAAGTTAAAGACCTAACCTTTACTTCCATAAAGTCAAATCCTTTTTTCTCCATCAAAATCATGTTTCAGGGTAAATGTGTCTTAATTATACAAATCTTATGAAGTTCTTGAAAGCTTTAAGGCAGCTTGATTCTAGTTTTTTAGATGAGATGTACAATAGATAGATCACAAATCCAATTTTCAAATTCATGTAAAATCTAGTACATTTACATAGAGAGAAAGAGAGAGGTGCATTTCAGCTTGATTATTTCTAGGTCTAGATTAAATAGTAAATATAATATATGTAAAATACTTTAGCACCAAAACAATCTCACTAATCAAAGCAGCAAAATCAGCAAAAAAATACTTTCCTTGCACCCACATTTGTCCCAAATCTTAAAAAATTCATTAAAAAAAGGTTTTTAACCATAACACAGGTTCATATGTAAAGCAAAGAAGAGAAAATAGTTAACTTTTGGATATTTGTTGCATTTCTTAAAAGATTGAAATAAGTAAACCAATAAAAAAATTTACAAAATTGTTGACAATAGCTCATCTCAGGTGGGGGGGAAGGAGTATCATTTCAAAAAATGATTTAAAAGAATCACTGAGCCAATTCTAAAACATATTATATAACAAACATGTTTAAAACAAGAAATCAATCCTTCCTTTAAGGTCACTTTGAGCAAGGGAAAGGCTTAAGTCAGATACAATCAACAAATAATAACATTAATAATAATACAGCACATTAGAGTAGCCCATTTATATATCCCTCCTTAGTAATAAGGATTATGCACTTATCACCCCGACATACATGAAAATATCACAAAACCTTCTCAGTTTCCTTACATGCATTCAGTGCATTCTACCATTTTACAGGCACCCAATCACTAACAAACTGATCTGATCTTTCACTGTCTTAAGCTTGCTTTCAATTCCCTCGTGGATGGAAGTGAGGAAAACTTGTGTGCAGCGTCTTTCCAAGGACAAAACATCAAGCATCAATCATTGTTTTAAGTCAGAGTATTACGACACTTGCAACACGATAAGGTCATTTTATGTGCCGAAGATTAGAGGTGTTACAAGAGATTAACAAACACAAAAAAAAACTAGAAGTAGAGATAAGGACAATAGATGTTTGATAGGAAAGAAGGAGCAAACCACACCAAAAGTACGCACCAACCACCCACAAGCCTGAATCAGGATTAGACCCAAAGTTCTACAGCCCAACCACTGGGCCACAGACACCAACAAAGACATAGGAAGGACCACCGGGTGGCGCTGCCCATCCTCAGTTCAAAAACAAGCAACAAGAAATCACAAGAATTATACAGTCTAGGTTAAACAAAAATGTCGTAACGATTCAATAACAGTACAAAAGGAAATACCAAAAAAGTACCGGTAACAAATTTGACTGGCGGATAAGCAACCATAAACAACTCTCCTCCCTAAGCACAGTCTGACCTCCATTCTCAGGCAGTACAACAAAAACAAAAGAACAAAAGAATCACAATAACAATAACATTCTCCCACGCTTAGCGGTTACATTTGAAAGCTCTCCCGTACTCACACATTCACAGCCAAAATTCACAAACACCCTTGGAGGCAAACACCAAAATAAAAACCAAATCCAAAAGAGACCTAAATTAATATCCCTGACAGGAAGACTTGTACATCTGCGCCCACCATTGACAGAGAAAATAAAACATTATTACAGCTTTTAATATAAAGTTATAAAACATTAATACATGACATAAATGGAAGGAGGGAGAGAGAGAGAGGGGGGGTGGGAGAGAGGGAGAGAGAGAAAAGGAGAGAGAGAGGGAGAGAGAGAAAAGGAGAGAGAGAGGGGGTGGGGGAGAGAGAGAGAGAGAGAGAGAGAGGGGGGGTGGGAGAGAGAGAGAGAGAGAGAGAGAAAACACGCATCCTTTTCAAAGGAAAGCCAGACAGACATCCAGCACATCAAATATGAGCAAAGCCCAATTTCTCTGCCACAACAAAGTAACAAAAAAACACTGAATTATTAAAAAGAGCATCAAAACATCCAGTCAACCTTTAGAGAATGCATACACTCGAACAAAAACACATGAAATCATCAACAGAAATTGAAAAATATCCATTTCCATCTCAACAAAAAAGAAGAACAAAATTAATAATTGAAACCAGGAGGAGGAGGAGGACCCTTTTCACCAGCAGGTGGACCACCTGGGTAGGGAGGGGGCGCCGCAACGGGTAGTGAAGGGGGAGCAGCCATAGCCATAGCCTGATCGGGGACGATTTTCCTCTGGAAAAACAGCAGGCACTTCATCTTGACCGTTGCCATTCCTGAAAAATGCATCTCTGGGGTCTCCAAGATACAGGCCAGCTCCCATCCTTTATTGCCCATGTCCTGGAATTTTAAAAAACCCAGACGGATGGGAATTCATCACAGATGAATCTTGCTAGAACAATTAATTTCAGTTTAGTTTGAGAAAACAGAAGTATATTGACACAATAACGGTCATTTAATGCAGGTTTAAAAATGGAAAAAGAGACAGACAGAATCAACAGATGGAAAGAAAAAGAGCAGGATCTACCCTCCAAACACACAGGCAGCAGAAACTACAGCCAACAGAGAAGTTCCTTAAACTCTTTCCGGACGTATCGCCGATATACCCCTTGCGGACGTATCACCGATATATCAACTGTGATAGGGTGCCTCAGTATTGTTTCGTTTTAACACAATCCGTCATTTATAATTACTTTTTAATGCTATTGAACGGAAAGGATTTAGGAAACGAAAAATCTAGTTTCACTTTGTCAAAGCGTGGGTTTGGGGAAAAACAAGTGAATTAGTTCTTGAGGTCTTGCATCATCAAAACGAAGTAACCAGACTCAGTATAAATATCATAACTGAAACAAAAATTGGAAAATTGCTTAAAAAAAAAAAGCTGCGCATTCATATATATACGGATTATGCTCTTGGCCTGTATATGATAGATAGCTATGCTGATTTGCTTTTACATGCTTGGTGAATGTAATTTCCCAACAAAATTTATTTTTCTCATCTCCATCGCCATTTCTAACCCTTCTAATGCATACTTATGTTCAAAATTAATCCCTGACTTGGTTCATATTGGGATGTATTCCTCATTCAATTTCCTTTAATTTGATATATCATAGGTTACGTTTTGATTGATGCTTATGCCTCTATGAAGTTACTTTGTACACCACCTGCATAGCCAAATCGAGCCACAGGCTAATCATGTCTATACCCAAAAAAAAACTACATCCGGAAAGAGTTAAATGCCATAGAAGACACAAATCTAGGTCGTTTCAAAGGCATGCCACACTGTGGGGTTTCCGGGTCTTTGCACTTAAGTAGGCATTCAGTCAACAGATGGGCACCAAACAGAGCTTGACATAATAAGAAAATTGTAAATGCTAACAAAACTTTCACCACTACTCAACAAACGTACATATATATATATGGCGCCCCATCAGCAGAGAAGTTGTGGAATTGAACCGCCCTTTAATAGATAAAGCAGACTTTTACTTTTACATCCCCTTGATTATTCAGAGTGAGAAGTGCAGGAAGTCGGCGAACATCACCTTAAAACCAGGGCACAGTTGGCAGAAGACTCTGGCCTACGACAGGTAGAAGTAAATATAAGTCACAACATTAAAGGAAAAGATGAAGTGGTATAGTCATGTGCTCAACACTAGAAGACATATAGAGCAAAACATAGCAAAGTGCAAATCACAGATCCTTGCCTTTTACACACCGCAACTGGCATTTTCTAGCTTTTATTTGTCCAGCTTCCCAAAAGCATTATCATTACAGGACATTGACTAAACATTTTTTACAGCTCAAATTTGGCAGATGCCCTAATTTTTCCAGTACCTATATCAACATTTACTATTTCTTTGTCACTATCAGCTGCTCCCTCAGTGTGGAATTCCCTCCCACTGAATTTATTAGAGGCCCCTCCAACTTTGACACATTTAAATCTGGTTTAAAAGAAAATTTATTTAAATCTCATTTTATTAACCAGTTTGATTCTTCTTCCAACAACAAGTATGGTCAGGAGCCACAGAGATTGTTTTTTTTGTTGTTGTTTTTTTTTGTGTGCTTGTGGTCTTTGTCAGATTACAGGTGTATATGTATTTAAAGGGATTGTTGTACATTGAATGGGCTAGTATGCATGAAACGTTAATTTAAATCTTATTTTATTGTGAAGTACCTTGAGCCACCAGGGAGTGGGCGCCATAGAAGTGATCTTTATTATTATTATTATTATTATTATTATTATTAGCAACAATAAAACTCATAAGCTTCCACAGTGAATTATTTTGGAAGAGCCAGAAATTCCCACACCTGAACAGCTTTTCTCCAGGAAACCTAGAATGCATTCTTTATGCTTTACAAAGAAATATTAGCAAGAAACTGTATGTAAGGGTAAGAGACAAAAACAACAGCAAAAGATAATTTGTTACCTGAATAACAGGCTCCCAGTTAGCTGTGGTGGTCACACCACTAAAGCCAGACTGAGATATCTTGATCCAGTGTTCAACCACGGTGCCCTGATAAACTGGTGTATTGTCATTTATCCGGGAGGCTGGCTTTTCAAAGAACCATTGGGTGTTTGTCTGCATGTGTGCGCTGAAACCTGCCTGTTAAACAGGGATGGAAAGAGATTGTCAACTACTGGGGATAGGAAGATTTCCTATATTGTTTTCATACCCAGAGAGAGAGAGAGAGAGAGAGAGAGAGAGAGAGAGAGAAAAAGGGAGGGAGGGAGAGAGAAAGGGAGGGACGGAGAGAGTTTTGTGCGCATGTGTGTGTGTATGTGTGTGTTTTTAGTTTTAGTAGAGGTTTTACGGCGCTCGCAACTGCATAAGAGCGCCAGTAGATTAGATGTGTTACAAGAGAGTAACAAACATAACAAAAGAAGAAGGGGAGATAAGGACGATAGATGTTTTATAGGAAAGAAGAAGCGAACCACACCAGAGCACCCGCCAACCACCCATTATGTGTGTGTGAGTGAGTGCTTGTGTGTATGAGAGAGAGAAGGGGAAGAGAGAAAGAGAAAATGAGAGAAAGGCACAATGAGAGAGAGAAAGAGAGCAAGAGAGAGAGAGAGAGAGAGAGAGAGAGAGAGAGAGAGAGAGAGAGAGAGAGAGAGAGAGAGAGAGAGAGAGTGTGTGTGTGTTTGTGCTATTTGTTAAAGAACTTACCATTTCCTCCCACTTCTCTTGCTACAAGTATGTTTTTCTCAGGCAGCGAAGAGCATGCCTAGCCTATATTTGAATGAATTTTATCACTCTTGTTGTAAATTATGATCTGGCCCTCACAGAAGCGATGAGTTTTTCATCGCACAAGTTTTAAAAAAACAAGGATACACGTGTTAAAAAATTTGGTAGTAGTCCAGTTCCTTGACCCGGACTACTGGGAAAACCCCAGCTTGCACAACCTGAGCAAACATGGCTTTAATCACATGGGTCTGGCCGGGCGCACTATGCACTCCTGGCACTGCAGCAGTCATCTTCAAAAGGGATTGGCCTTTGCAGGATTTTTTTTCTCCGGTCGTGTTGCGTACGCCGGGTCCCCTCGGGTCTACTATGCCAATTTTTTCTGTACCCCTGCCAATGTCTTGTAGATTTCAATATTTATCTCTTATGAAGTCCTAGCAAAGACATTTTACCGCAAGGTAGTTCACAACTTAGAAAAGCGTACTTTCCCGACACACGTACGCTCAACAGTACAAAATGTCACTATATATGGAGTTGATAAAAAAGTCTTGCTTCGATTTTCGAGAAATGGATTTTCTATAACAATCTTTCCTTCTATTCATAGAACCAACGGCACGTTCATCATCATTGCCTTTCTCACCCTGCTCCAGGGTATAGGCCACGGACAAACAGCTGCTTCTGTCCATACTGTATCCAGTGTGTTTCGCTGACTCCTAGTATGTGCAG